>NC_056730.1:829506768-829806768 GCF_019279795.1 Protopterus annectens | reverse complement strand
AGCCTTATTTATATCTAGACTTATTATAGATAGTTCTTTTTTTTTGTTGTCATTAGTCAGATATATTAAAGTATTAAGACTAATTATGTTATCTTGAACCCTTCTATGTAGTATAAAACCAATCTGACCATCATTTATTAATTCTGGCATAATAAGGTTCAATCTTTTTTTGCAAGAATAGACATAAATATTTTATAATCAACTTTTAAAAATGAAATTGCATGGTAAGAAGAACATAAGCTAGAATTGTTACTTGGTTTCAAGGTAGGAGATATCAGGGAATATTTCCAGGAGGGGGGATGGTTAACATATGTTTAACTTGTTCAAAAACTTTTAATAGGATATTTAAAATATTATCTGGGAATAATTTGTATCTGGGATTATAACATCAAGATCAGAGGCTTAATTTGGTTTAAGATTATTAATTTGACCTTTTAACTCCTTAAAAGGGAAAGACTTATCAATTTTGATCCTTGTTCTTTGGTTAATTTAAACCTTACATTCCCAGGATTTAATAGAAACTGTGTAGGCTTCATGCAGAACCTGCATGGAATGTTATAGTATCCATGTACATGGTTCCCCTCAGCAACATGGCTTGCATATTAATGATGGCATGTTGTTGAGGGATAGCCATGGAACATGGTTATTGAATCAGTGCAGGGATTGTTGCAGTGATAACTGTACCCACAGAGGAGTATGAGACACCCTGCACTGTTCTAGCATTTTATTTTTATCAAATTGTTTTAATAAACAAGCATGTTTATTGAGTGCAGCAATGCTAAGCAGCACCACAGATGAGACAGCAGACACTTGCCAGACATCTAAAAATAGAAACTGGATGTAATTAATTATTTATTCAAATGTGATGTTTAAGAATGTCTAAGTGGGTTTGCACAGTGAGGTGTGGAGCTCAGCTCTGCTTATAAGTAGATCAGTGGTATATGTGAAGTTATACCAGATTTGTTGCTATTCACGTAGCTAAGTAGGTAGAATGATGACTTCATGTGCAGTAGGTCCGGGGTTTGAATAAATGGAAGGGAAATAAATATTTAATGTTAATATACAATTGCAGACTAATTTAAAATATGGCTATGTTGAACTCTGCTGAGACCTGCTAAGAACTGGTAAGTGCCACATAAACATGATAATGGCTGCCAATGTTTATGCACTGCTCAGGCTCTGCTTGGCTCAGTTCTGTGAGTGTACATGCTTCTCAGCTCAGCTGCACTGCTTTGCATGGTGATAAGTGATGCAGGACTTTTTTGAATGTTGCTCAAAGATGTGTAAGAGCAAAAAAACAGATTATATTAAGTCCAAATGGTGGGAATATAGCAGAATCCATTGGAGTTGTTCCTCTAATGGGTGCTATGGCTAGTGTTGGTGAAGATGTGCACTTTTGGGCACAGAGGTGGGACATTCTGGAGTCCAGGGTCATGGTTGGACTCCTAGTTAAAAACCATGATGACCAGCTGCTGCAGGGAGGTTTCCAGGGCTCAGATTGTAAGGTGGAAGACTGGGACCAGCTGGCCAGAGAACTCACTAGTGTTACTGGTATCCCCTGCATAGGTGAGCAGTGTTGTCACTACCATGATGACCTGAAATGATGAAAAGGGGGAACTCTTGGATACCTGGGTACAAGAAGCTTGGGCAGGGAATGTCTCAAAAGTATGTAAGTAATTTTACCTCTGATTCACCAATATCTAATCTGAATGTCTGAAAAACTGGTATGCATAATGGTGTGCTTCTCTCCCAACAGCTGCAGTGGACAGGGCTCGCAATGTCGAGTCGCACACTGGGTGCCTGGCAAGGTTGTACTGTGAGTGTGGTGAGTGCAGATGTATTATGCTAACTGTAATGAAAAAAGCAAGAAAGGGTAAACCATTAACTGTATGAAAGAATATACAATAAAGTCTGTAGTGCAATAAATGTGAAATTAGAGCTGTATTGCAAGAAGTGAATAATGCCAACTTTGGAGCAATAAAAGCATGAAACAATACCAGTAACTGCATTAAAGTATATACAATAAAGTCTGTAGTGCAATAAATGTGGAATTAGAGCTGTATTTCAAGAAATAAATAATGCCAACTGTTATACAATAAAACATGAAACAATACCAAATAACACCAAGGAAAATGATGTACATCACAATTGTGTTTTGTAACCATTGCAGTACAGCTGTATGCATTCAGGCTGTAAGGTAAGGTGCTGCAGTCAAGTATAACACTAATAGCAGTAGAATGCAAATCTAATGGCTGCCAATTGTATTGTTTAACTCATAGTACTGTTGAAGGTTGTCTCTAGGCCAATATTTTTCACATGATGCTCTGTCATCCACACACATCAGGTAATCAAGGTATATGGGTGAGGTAGCCCACTCTATGAACTACTGTCACTGTGGTCTAATATAACACTGTAGTAGTACTGACAGGTCATATTTTGGTTCCAGGTAAGCTCTAGCCAAATATCAGTCAGTCGGTAGTCAGCAGTGACTCAGTAGCTCAGTTTGTTAAATGCTCTGTGTAGATCAGAGTGCAAGCGTATGCATGCTATATCATTAAGAAGCATGCAAGGCTGTATGTGCATGTATAAATTACAGACACGTGCAATCCCTAGTGCCATTCTGAAGGAGTAGTCATAGAGAGAGAGAGCATGCATGATCACAGTTGTTAGTTTGTATATAAGTTACTTAAGTTAAAGTCAGTAAGCCTCTATAGTAATGTGTTTGTATAAAATAAAGCTGCTTAAACAGAACCCATGAAGACTCTTCTATTGTGTCCTAGATAGGAGAGTGACACTCTATATATAGTACATTTTGCCACACACAGACCAGGGTTCGAATCCAGTGCTATGTAGCACTTAATATTACAGTAGCAGTCACGTAATTCTCACAGATTCTCTCTCCACAGGAACTACAGGTAAATGGGTGAGGTAGCCCATATTATGAGTAGATAACTGTGTGTTTAGTTTACCCAGTCTGTTAAAATCATTAGAAGAATTTGAAAAATCAGCAATGTGCAGTCAGAAATAAAATGTGCAATCCTGGTATGACTATATGCCTGGAGAGTCTGTTAAAAGCTGCTGTAGTCGATTAATATATTCCATGCATATGTCCTCTGCAGTCACTGCTATTGGGTTCTATCCCCATGCCTGCCAACCAAGGAATGACTGCTGTTTAGTATCAGTACTGTACACATACATGTCTCTCAAGTGTCACAATTTCACATTATGTAATTAATAGTGGATAATCCACTGTTACAGGAATACCATTGCAATGAGTACCTAGACTGCAAAGTATCACCACTTCAGCCCACAGAACACCTTGGTAGTTATATAGGTCCACCTGATGTGCATGTGTTCTGTGTAGATGTGTACCCAGAGTTGTTGCCATATGGCCCATAGTGTCCCATCCAAACAGCTTGAGAGGCATGTGCGTGCAACATCAGCTACAGAAGACTTGTACTCACTGTACACATAAAGAAAATACAGACCCATAGAGGAGATAGTGTTGTCAAGGAAGTAAGCTGCAATGTTACTAATGGACTGATTTTCTCTCTCTCTCTCCTCACCACTTATCTTCATTTATTTATTACTGTGATTCATTAATTATGGTTTACTATTAACATATGTTCTTACATTAACTTTTTTTGGGGCACATGTTTTATTATTGTTATGTAATATAATGGGCGCATATTAATATATCTTGTTAAATTACCTATTTTGCTGGCCTTATGCTGAAACTGTTACTGGCATGCTGTTATACTGACTGTTCGGTTATTTATTGTTGTGGTTCACATAATATGCATTGATATGTAATTGTCTTATTTCCAATGTTCTGCCATGCTGTTATTACTAACAATGTTTTGTTAATAACTAACCTATACTTATTGCTATACCTCCTGATGATCCGCCTACCTTGTCTCAACTTGCTGTGGCAATGGGAACAAGCACATTTGGGACCCAGGCCAGTGGTGCCCCTTCTGCTGCCCCTGCACCACCCATGGCATTGGATGGAACCATCTTAGGGGAAGGGGCCCGGCCCATCCTGGGAGCAGAGGCAGAGTGGCCGAAGTCACCCAGGATCAAGTGCCAGTCATGGTGCGCAGGATTGTTTACCAGAGCTATGAACACTGCCTGCACCAGATTGACAGCATGCTGGCCGACATGGTGGACAGACTTACCCTGGCACCCAGATTCCATAATAGCCAACCTCAGGGCATTGAAGGAGCCATGTCAATTGTCCCAAGGGTGGGGATGTGAGTCACACTGCTGTCATCATGAGGCACGTGCGACTTGGATTCCACAGCACCCTCCTCATCCAAGATGTTTACCCCTCATGTGTCACACACCACCTCTGCTGTCTTGTCTGTCTGCAAATGTATCTTCTACTACCCAACTTACCTCCCCACACGTACCTATGTTCCTTCCCCTGCATTCCACTTTCACCTTAAAAATGGGCACCTACCCCAAAAATATCACTCCCTACATAGCTCTCCATGTCACACAAGTGTCCACTGGACACTACTAATCTGGTCTAATTAGCTTGACAACATAGTTAAGTTGTCCTTGCCCCTCTCTCTGGGGTTTGAAAGTACAAATTCATTTACAAAATTTGTCAAAATGCACAGCTGTTGCTGTAAAAGATATGGATAGCTGTGGTTCTTTCCTACATCCTTCCTGCACATCCCTAACTGTCTTTCACTATGTTTTTCCCCCTGCTTGCCTCTATCACCCCCTTTTTCTTTTCTTTATATTTTTTTAGTGCAGATTTGTGAGGAGCTAAGTGAAGCGGAGAGGTGCAGTGTGCCACACTGCTTCACTTAGCTATGCTTAAATGAGCTTTAATGATTAAATGTGTCTATTACATTGTTAGACACTTATAAACATCTCTACCAGGTATTGAACCCAAGCCTCTCTCACCTACAGCCCACTGCATTAACCCACCACACAGATCTGAGTTAAAACTAGTGTTTCCAGTAAAACATACTGATTGCCATTTGCTGTCATTAGGCATGTAACTGAAATAAGAAATAATGGGATAACTGGGAATGTACCTTGGACTCTGGTGCAAAAAAATGCCAGTAGACAGCCAAATATTTAATAATGGATATAAGTGAGGCCTGTGATAGCAGGTATATGTGTCCTTATATCAGAAACTTGTGGAAAGACACCCGCTAAGGCAGCAATGGTAAAGTACATGTACATCTGGAACCCTGGTGCAGAAATACACCCATATAAAGCCATGCACATACGGATGGATGTAAAAATGTTTGTCACAGTCCACATTTGTGCACATATATCTTGCAAATGAACATGCTTTTGCAGTGACTCAGTAGCGCAGTCTATTAAATGCCTTGCAGGCAGTACATTTTGCCATACACAGTCCTGGGTTCAAATGGATTTTTGTGTTGCAGTTCAATTACATTATTGTGAAGACAGCAAATAATGACTAAAATCATGCAATCCTAATCCGCATAGATTGCTGCTAGTTAATGAACTGCTACCCAGTTTTGCAAGTCAGAGGCCTGCAGGTAGGAGCACACTGCACATATCTGTATAGCCTAACTATATGTTGCCTACTACTCTGTTATTGGCACCATTGCATAACAGATGCAGTTTAATTACCTGTCTTGATTGGACTGGACAGGGCACCATTACTCTAGCTCTGCTGTAATGACAGGACTGACACAGCTGCCACAGTTACACATACAGCTTGCTGTCCTCAAGTGTGTCCACACTCCACCCTATGTATGCTAGGCTGCACATCTGTATGCAAGGGTAACTGCTACAGAACTACTATACCCCAACCTCCTAGAAAAAGTGATCTGGATACAGCCATATGTAATGGGGAGCTAAGGCCAACAGATAGAGACGTGTAATGATTTTCTCCTACAAAGATATCAGGTTGATAGAATAACAGCTATTTTATTAGAATGGATATTCTGACAGGTATGAAGTCTGACACTCAAGTGTGTCTCTTTCCTTAACTGACCTCAACCCACAAAGTTTACCAGTGAACTGCAGGATGACCACAATGTCATGGGACACTAAACACACACATATGAGGTGAAACTGTGAACATACTCCATACATCTCTACAGTTGACAGTTATGGTACCTACCCTCTGTGATACTATACTCTTCACACCTCAGAAATGTCCATCTTAACAACTAACAAAGGGACACAGGTCTATGTGAAGGCCTTATATATTGCACTGCGGTGGCATGTCATTGACCAATGATAGTGCAGTTCAGCTGTTTTGGTTGCAATTAGCAATTCTAAGCCACATATTGGTGCACAGTCAATTACCTGCTAAATAGCAGTATGCTAAAGAGGCAGGCAGTGGACTATGAGGAACAGGTCTGTATGAGACTTAACTGACTCAGAGAACATATTTTGAAATGATTATCAGAAGCAAAATGCAAAAAAGAGTATTGCACTCCACCAGGTATATAATGGATTTCTCCATATAACATGATGCAGATGGGAGGATGGAGGTATGGGGAATAGAGATTACAACAGTAAAACTGTCTTAGATCTATGGTAGTGAAATGTCAATGATACTCTGCTTTCCTACACCTACAGGTATGCCTCTCAACTGTCTCAGATTTTTAATCACATCTCAGCTCTGTCCTTGTCAATCCATCCTACAACAGTTGTCTGTTAAGAAAGCTAGTGGATTACACATAGTACATCATGACAATGAGTAATGGTGTGCACTCCTGTAATGTCAAACAATGTATTGTAATTCACTTCCCTTATTCAGTCACTGTCTCACATACATAGTTCTAACATTTTAAAATGTACTCTGGCTAAGTCCCCATTTCAGTTGACATATGTCCCTGTTTGGTTGACGGCTATGCCTAACATACCTGTTAACTTCTTACAGCATGAAAGCAGGACAAAGCCATAATGTAAGGACCACGAGCCAAGCTCAGCAACAGTGTTTAAATATTTGCCAGAGATCCACAAGTTTGTGTGAAAATGACCAAAACTATGAGGCAAACATCCTGGCATGCTTCAAACATCTGTATAGTTGAGAGGTATGATGCCTACAGGGATGTACACTACAGCAGGTTTGCATTATTTTCTATCATTGTGGCACACTGGTGTTGCTGGACTGTCCCCATATAGTTGTTGAAATAGCACACTGTTAATTGTCTGCCAGTGGCCATATGCTATATCAGTGGGAGTTTGCCCATGGGGATACACCACAGTAGCCTGCAATGCTGGGTGTTGTAACATACAGCAGAATCTGTCATGGCACACAGGTACATACCACAGTATTGCTACTGTGTTGGTGGTATCCACACACATAGACTGTTGCCAGACTGTGGGGTATGACGTGTGATGGAGCAGTGGATTGTGCAGGCCATTATGGATGTGCTGGATCTGTACATAGTGGACATCCTTGTATCTTGTCCTGTAATGTGCTCCCCTTTTGTTGTCCTTCAGGAACCATGAACCACAGAAAACATGCTCCCATCTCAGATGCAGAGACTGACATAATAGCGGATGGACTGAGACAGCACCATCAGATCTTGTTGTCCATGGGGAGGCATAATTAGGAGCAGCAGGAAGCATTGTGGGCAGACCTTGTGTGGGATGTCAATCAGACTGGCCAAAAGGACAGGACCTATGATCAGGTCAAACACTGGTCCCCAGGCATGCTGTATTCTGTGTGATGAAGGGTGGCTGCTGTTGCCAGGGATTGTGCCACCACTGGTGGAGGGCCTGTGACAGAGCAATCACTGTCAGCCACAGAGTAATTCTTGGTGAACGTAGGAACACATGACAGCAACCAGGCATCCACCACACCTTACATCATGGAAGTGGATGCCACAGTGTCCACAGCGAAGGGTCATCCAGGTAAAGGTATGCTATTCACCAGTGTAATACTGTATCATTCATTGGGGCAGACTGTACATTGCTGTACATGGTTGCTAGGTCTAGTTGCATTGGAGGGAGTTAGGGTTTGCACATAATGCCAGCAATACAGACAGTATCACAGTAGCCACTCTACATATGGATATATGCACATATTACCTTGTAGTGCTGCAAACTTTGGTGAAGCTGACAATACCTCTTCTTCACCTTTCCATAGGTCATTCAGGTGTAGCCCAAGTTCATTGCTCTGTACCTGGTAAGTGTGATACTGTTTTTTATGGATCATATATACCCTATGAATGTTAAGGGTTACCATATTAACCTATGTACAAATGTGTTTAGCCAGAATAGAATATTTGTTATGTTCCATTCTGGAGCAGTTAACTACAGTTCATAGACTGGTTAGTAACAGATGTGTGTTTGAATGCCCATTGACACGTCTGCACTTATAGTTATGAATGGCTACACAGCTTGGTATACATGTGGCAATTACTGCAAGATACCTGTTCAAACACAAAAGGGAGATGCTACATTCCTGAGGCAGCGGCACTAATACTGGCATATCATTCTCAGGATAGGTGTACTGTGTCATTCGATCATGCATAGTGTCATATTTTATACTTTACAGGCAGATTACACTTGCAACTTTACCTGGATGTGGCTGAAATATGTTATAAAGGGCTTTTCTTGTCTGTGTATGTTGGTGTGATGTTGTCTGCATGTGAGCAGAGATGAGAAGATGAGAGAACAGTAATGCAGTTATGGATCCTCATTTGTATGAGTCTGTTTGATCTACCATACAGTGCAGGTGGTAATGTTCTGCTTTTGTCTTGGTTTGCACAGGTGACCGGGGAGGTGGAGTCTGTCCCCCTCACAACCTGATGTTAGTGTCATATGAGACTCTGATGATGATGGTGGCCATAGTGAGGCACAGGTGGGGATGTTGGGGGCTAAATCTGTCCAAGAGGTTGACATCCTTCTTCTGCCCCCATTTTCAATGTACACAGTCAGTATGCCCACACATACCCAGTCCCCAGAGGTCACAGGTATTGGACAGTCAAACAGTGGTGACATTGACCAGGACAGTATGGTGACTATGGCATCACTGAGTGTAGACATTGGCCATAGCCATAGAGCTGGTGAGGTCCCACACAGGCAGATTGACAGGGGTGCTCATAGGAGGACTGCTGTCTATCCACTACCTGTTGCAGGTGTCACATCATGGGTCACTCGGCACATGTCTTGGGCCATCATGAAGGCTGAAGCACATTCTGAATACAACACCAGATGGATGTTTAGGGTTATGGATGCAGCACAGTCTGACATCTGTGACTGCATCCACCTCATTGGGGACACCCTGGATCAGTTCACTAATGCAGTGGACACATGGTGGGCTGAGACAATGTCTGGCTTGGACTGCACATTGTTTGTGCTGGAACATCTGGTTAGAGTTGGGCATTGGACACATTTACGTAGGTCAGCAACACCATCTGGTTAGAGTCTACGTGGCCATGCACAGTCAAGTTCCCATAGTGGTAGTACCTGCAGTACTACAGTTGGAAGTCTGCTGTCCACACCAGGATGTGACAGGCCATGGGCACTTGGTCCTGGGTGCTTCCATGGGGGGCACAGCCCCAGCATTTTGCAGTCACTGTCACGTACTAGCACTGCATCTGATCTGGGGCATGGTGGTGCCAGTGCTTCTCCTGGCAGAGCCAGTTTCTGTGTTCATGACCAGAGACGGTGAACTGTCCACTCTACCATGTATGGTCCACAGATGTTCAACATACACATGTGTAGGGCTAGCACTGGGCTTGACTGTGTGCATGCACACACTCAAACACCACTGTCCCATGCAGGTCACCTACAGTCACACACAGCACCTCTCCATGGCCCATCACAGTACCTACGCCATGTACCACAGAGTTTATCGGGTAGTAGAATGTCAGCCAGCGCTACTAAAGTGGATGACATCAGCAGACCTTGTAGAAAAGAGCAATGTAGAGGCCAGCAGCTAATCACAGGGCCATGAAATGCATAACAATTGCACAGAGAGAGCCCATATGGGCTTGTCCATAGTGCTGCATGATGATACATTTACACACACACACACACACACACACACACACACACACACACACACACACACACACACACACACACACACACACACACACACACACATACACATACACACACTCTTGGCTAATGTGAAAATAGAACCCCTACCTATCTACTATTACACACTATAGCTCGCATTACTTATTGCATGCACACAGGTTATATCTGATGTGTATGTGACTGCTGGCCCAATACTTGTAGAGTGCACAAAGTATCCTTGTGTTATACAGCAGGTGTGGCCTGTGGAGTGATATTGTGTACATGCACACACTCAAACACCACTGTCCCATGCAGGTCACCTACAGTCACACACAGCACCACTCCATGGCCCATCCAACCCGCTCCCCTTTCTGACTCACACACATGCTGTCAACAGCCTAGACCTCCAGTACCCTCACACCACACTCTGTGCATGTGATGATACCTGTGCCACATCCCTGCTGCCTGTGCCATTGATGCAAGGAAATGATTGGTATTGTTATTGTATCTAGTGTTCTAGGAGGTGGATACCTGTCACTATACTTATGTGTGTACAGTTAGCAGTATGGCCATATGTGGCTGGTGGCAGTTACATAGGCAAACATGTGGCCAGGGATAATATGGCCTGTCCGAAGCATGCATTGAAACCATTATACAGTACAACACCTGCTCACCTTGGTCTGTCTACAAGACGACATTCCACAGGCAAAAGGGTCTGTGGGTGAGAATATTATGTACTGTTGCGGCCTTGGTCTGGTTCCTTCAGACAACTGTTGTGATGTGTAAGTGCAGATAACCTCAGCATTCCAAAGGTATGTGGGAACATTTGTACATCCCCCACCCCCTACACACACACACACACACACACACATATATATATATATATATATATATATATATATATATATATATATATATATATATATATATATATATATATATATATATATATATATGAATGTGTATAACAGGGATGTCTCTTTAAATGTTGCTGCGTGTGTATGTTACGTACAGATGTATTTCCACATAGCAGGTCTTTGAAAAAAAGAGGCAACAGACTTGAACTCAAGTTAGCTAAGTGCAGGAACATGCCTAGTGGGACTGTTGGTACTTACAAGGTGACTCCAGGCCAGATCTATCTGTACACCATCTGTGTGCCACAGGCATTGGCTGGTGCACATGTTTCTGCAGTACAGCACTTCCCTGAAATCATCCAAGGCATTCCCCGGCTGTGTGCTGTACTTAATATGTGATTAGGATACATAATATAACAGCACACACAGAGTGACAGTCGGCATACCTCTCACTCTACATCTTTTTGCAGAATATTCAGCATTTCATCCCATATGTCTGGTATGTTTCTCATACATTTGTGATGTTCCAGTAAAATATTGCATAATGCAGTCACTGAATTGTACTTACTACTGACACATATATCTGTTGGCCTTTACATCCTGCAGCTATTTTGTTCTGTTGCAACCTTCTGTTATACTAGTCACCTTCTAGGTTAATCAGCGCATGTGCAATGTCTGTCTGTAGATTTGGCCCTTTGCCCCCAATTCTCTCTGACATTGTCCAGCCTTCTTGCAATAACAGATTGAGGGGTAGGATAGTCTGTGGGAATATCACCATACCAGCACCAAACATGCAAAAGATGTGGATGCTGCCACATTCAAGCCATCAACACCAACACTCATGCTAACATCACTATCCCAGTGAGCCACACCAATCACCAGACATAGGGGTGCAATTCATCATACAATCAACAGTATACAGACATACACTTTCACCCCTGCATTACGTGAGACATACATTGTGTGGCCATGTTTTATGTCACAACCCTGAAATTGGTTGGTCTGCTGATATATCATTGCAGAATTACTGTTACAGCAGTAGTTTGGGTACACTGATTTGTTGGGGGGTGGGACCAGCCCATGCTCTGCTGGCATAAACAGTTGTGTGACTGTCATGTGACCCCACTGTTTGCCATCTCCCTTGAATAATGTAGTGGATTTTTCAGCTATGTGATCTAGTGCATATTATGGAGCACATAGTATTGGACAGAGTACCTGTTACCCTAAGTGGCTGTTAGATCTCACCAAGTAGCCCAGTAGCCCACTATATTCCCTTGCATACATACGGCAGGACCATACATATGCTACCATATTCTAGTACCCTTATAAGTGGTGAATAGGTGAGAGATTTACATTGCGAATGCAATATTTAGCAGACCTGTAGTTCAGGGCTGACTTTATCTCTGATGCATGCAATACACAGCCAATACATGGCTAGATACAAATTGCATGCGCTAGCTGGCATCATTTTTACTAATATGTATGTGAGTTAGAGTAAGGTGTCAGTCCCTAGGGCCCTAGATTGTCAGTGCATGTACTATGCATTGTCACTTGGCCAAGGCCAGGCTTACTGGGCACTCCTATGTCTGCCTGCAGGGACAACCTCAGGGGTTTCCCCCTCCAAGTCCTCCTGTGGATATGGCTGTGGGGACCTTGGCAGTAGTGGATGGCTATGTATCCCTTCCCTTCCCTTTTCTGATCCTGCTGCAGCTGTTTCTTTAGGATCATATTGTGTAGCATGGCACATACAGTTAACATCTGGGCACATGTGGCTGGAGACTACTGCAGGGCTCCACCAGATATATCAAGACAGTGGAACCATGACTTCAGCAGCCCAAACACATGCTCTATGATGTTCCTAGTTTGTGTGTGTGCCTCATTATGGGATTCTTCAGTGGGTAAGTGTGCATTTCTGATGGGTGTCATCATCCATGGTTCCAGTGCATAGCCAGCATCTCCCAGTAAATGGCCATGTGGGATGTACATCTGGTACAGCTGTGATGCATGCAAGATATGGAAGTCATGATAACTGCCAGGACTGCCAGCACACACATTCATGATAACGCCCTGGGCATTGCACACAACTTGGCAGTTGATGGAGTGATACCCCTTGCAGTTGACATAGATTCTACCCCCTTCACTGGTTGGTACCTTGAAGTGTACATGAGTGTAATCTATGGCACCCAGTACATCAGGGTAGTGTGCTACATGGTAGAAGTATTGCATATTGCCAGCTGTCACCTCAAGGGTAAGGGGAAAATAAATTTGCTCATTTGCATGTGGTAGCATGGTAGCATAGCCTCCAGTAACTGGTGGAGTACCCTGGAAGCAGATGCCTGTGAGACACCCATCATGTCCCCAGTTGGTCTTTGGAAAGTACCTGTAGGTAGTATCCTAACAGCTGCACAAGCCTTTGTTTCTACTGGGATAAGTTCCCCTCTGTTAACTCTGGGTCTGAGTCGAGGTCGGAAGAGCTCAGTGAGTTCTTGTAGTATGTCTGTGCCACCCAGAAGCACTCTACAATCTCCAGCTCATTTAGCTCCTGGAAGGTTACCCTGGGCCGGGACACTCTTCTCCTTCTCAGTCTAGACCTATTATCATCAGCAGCAGCACTGACCTCACCATCAACACAATCATATGTGGCAGACGTGCAGCAGCCCCTATCATTCCTTCAGTTACGAATCGCAAGTCTGTACTCCACTGGTGCAGAGTATGGGGGTGAAATCAGATTGTAGGATGTATGTAACCTTTATAGTGCTCTGCTGTAGGTGTAGTGTGTGTGATTGGGTACTTATGATGCATTCCACCTGCCAAGTACATCATTAAGGACTGTTAATGGCTCTAGTTTAAGTGAAACAGGGGTCATCAGTAATTAAGATATAATTGTCTTTCTCAGCCTTTTTTGTTTGGCAGCCTTCCTTGCTCAGCACTGTGGTGCACCACACAACCATGCACCACAAAGTAAACCAAGCTCAGCACTCAGTGTACATGCCCCCATGAAAGGTCACTCTCAGCACAGTTGTGCACCTCACAAACATGTTCAAACACTATGAAACATGCACTCCAAAGGTAAATAAAGCTTAGCAGAAGCAAAAATAGAACAATGGAGCACAATTCAGTTGCAGAAAGATACCAAATGAAAAGATAACCAAACTGCGGTAGTGCAAAGGAGAAATTTAATAAAAACACAAACATCAAACAAAACAAAAACAAAAATCATAAAAGATGAGCTCTTTCATACCTGTCTAGGTACTTCATCAGATCTACATTAAAATAGCACTCACACACTTAAATAGTGTTAACAATTAATGCTGTAAATCACGTGACTTTAAAATAGGTTTCAGGGGAATAAACTCATTTAACCCCTTACTGCCTGTAGCTTGTAAAAGCAACATCCACTTTATTTCCTGACATTCAGTTCTAGTAACTATATCCCCTCCTCTAGTATTTGGCTGACATATCTCTAAAACTAAAAATTTTAAATTATGGTTGTTCCCTGCTAAAGCTAAATGCTTATCATGGGCATTTTTATTATCATGTTCATGTATCCGGTCCCTTAAACATCTGTTTGTTTTTCCCAAACAGAACATTTTACATAGTTCGTATATGGCTAAGTATACCATATTATAGGTATCACAATCTGCACGTACCTTGAGCTCAAACACATGCTCGGTTACTGGATGTACAAACATATCATCACTATTAATATATGAACACGTAGTACAGTGATGGCAAGGAAAAGTTCTCAGCCTGTCAGCACCCAAATAAGGAAGTCCATTATTAGCTGGTTTAGTTGATGTATAACAGAGTATTCTTTTCAGAGATCTCTGATTCTTAAATGTAAACTGTGGTAGTTCACCCAATATCTCTCTGCATTTCATATCAGATTGTAACACTCTCCAATGTTTTTTAATGATGTCACAAATATAAGATCCATTACTAGAAAAGTAAGACACATTCTTGTTCTGTTTACCGAATTCATGGTCCTATTATTAGCAGACTCAATTTCAGAGTTTAAATAAGACTTAGAACGGGTGTCAAGAAATGAGACAACCTCATTCTGTACTTCAGATATGTCATCCTGTTTATAACCCCTTTCTTTCAAATTACATGATGCCACTTCAAAGGACACATACATGTGACTATCTTTCATGTGCAATCTAGCAGACCTATAAAACGGTCCCTTTAATACGTTTATTTTTACAAACTTTGGGTGCATGCTTTTTGCATGCAAAATGTTATTTGTTATACAAGGTTTGCTATACATCCATGTTTCTATCCCGTCAGGGGTCAAAAAAATTTGTACATTCAGGAAGGAAACCATTTCATTTGATGAGTTAAAGGCAAACTTCAAAAAGTTCGTACTGGCATTAAGATACTCCACAAACTCACACAATGAACTGTAATCATTATTCCCAAATGAAAAACACATCATCTACAAAATGACTGTAATGTAGGATGAACCTGGAGAAAATATTATTCTCATTAAACACATAGTCAGGCTCCCACTGGGCCATGACCATATTAGCATTGCTATTAGCAGAAACCGTGCCCATAGCTATGCTAGTGATTAGCAGGAACTGTACACACCTCCCTGCTCAGCAGAGTGCCTTGCCTCACCATGCAAGCAGGCACCACTGAGCTACAATGACATTACAAGTCCTCCTTGGATGTCAACTACCTCTTCTCTGGACACCAACACAGTTCTCTACCTTCACGGATAGGATCTGCAGACAAGGATACCCATTTGTGCTACTCAGTAACTTCAGCTCATTTGCACAGAGATCCGTGCACACAGCCTAGAAACAACATGGTTCCAGGCCCTGCCTCATTAGCAGCAGCACAGTTCCATCATTGTAGATACTCCATACAGGGTCCTATAATACATTGCTGTCACGTACTAACACATTTCATTTTTACACTTTTTAATTTTTTTATAGTAGCATGTTTGCACATTGTGGCATACCATGCAGGCATACCCAGATTATTTAAAAAAAAAATTAAATTATTTTCCATATGGTTTTAGACAAACAGTGGATAGTTTTGCACATATCTGTGTCTAGAATGCTATTTCTGCCCACCTAACTGCACTTTTATAGCCCCTCTTGTCTGTTTTACATCCTGTACACAGAATTTTTCCATGTACAGTACAAACACCAACACGGGGTCTGAAGAACAGCTTATCTGCTTGCTGGATCACTGTACCTCCCTCATTAGCATGCAATTCACCTGCTTATGAGGTGAATTGCATGCCACAGATACTTTCGTGTTGGGGGGCACGTGCACGCCGCTCAGCTCTATTTACTGGATCGCACACCTGCTTACTTTCATGTAAGCAGTGTGCCATGATGCATAGATGGAAAAAAAGCCCATGTAGGCTTTACTAATTTCCACCAATTGTCTTTCCAAAAGTCATCTATGCTGCTGATTTCTAAGTCTGTCTCTTTGCTATTCATTTCTTGATAGTATTTCCTAAAGCATTCTAGTATTTCTTTTAAATCCGTTACTTTATTATTTTTTTACCTTGTTTGGAAATTATTTCTTTAATATTATTAGTATTTATTTTTTTCTTAGATGCAACAGCCAACCTGTGTAAGGTTTTTGGGATTATTGAGTAATTTTGTAATTTTAATTGCTCTAGATTTATTTATATTATATGGTGAAGTACATCAAAATATTTATGACTTAATATTTTCAACTCAGCATTTGCAGATTTTTCATAAGGTTTTAAATTGGATTTCAAGTTTATCTATATTATACTGCAAGTATATCATCTCCTTATCCCACTCTTTTTTTACAGTACCAATTTTTAATTCTTCCATACAGATAAGCTTAAAGAATCCCAGAGAATAACTTCTGAAACTTCTCCATTTTTATTAATTTCAGTGTATTAATCTATTTCTTTTAGACACCATTCCTTAAAGTCTTTTAATTTTACTATATAAACAGAGATTCTTTGATAGTAAATCAAATTACTTGGTTTTAACATTAACATAAACATAATAGCATTGTGGTCAGGTAGAGGACATGAAGTTATTAATATGGGTTCAATTTTAGTAAATAAACTACTAGAAGTAAAACCTTTATCAATGTCTGTCTGGGTGCCAAATCTATAATAATAATGTGCAAAGTTAAGAGGGATAGTCTATTTAAAAACACAGGTATCTCTCAAATGTTGAGAATTAATAAAATGATCTGAGTGTTTAGCTACTGAGGATAGCTTAGAAATTGTATCAGTTGTCGTGTCTTTACTAGAAAAAAATAAAGTTAAAATCTCAAGCAATAATCAGTTCACATTCTATATATAAGGTTATGATATTCAAATATTTCTTAGCAATGGGGCTCCAATTCCAGGTATTCAGTTAGAATTCTGAAAAGTATACTTTTTTTGTTAATTTCTACTACTGCTAAACCCAACATGCCATTTTTATTTGAATAAGTATTTAATATTTTAGGTCAAGGTAAGGAATTTCTCCAAAGAATAAGAGTGCCTCTCCTTTTTGAATTAAAATGAGAGTTCACAAGAGTTGAATAATCTTTTAACATCAATCTATCTATGTCTTCAGATAACAAATGCATTTCTTGTATGAAAATTATGTGAGCTTTATGCAGTTTTAAATATATGTTTAATCTACTTCTCTTTAATGGATTATTAAGTCCTTTGATGTTTACAGAGAGGCAGTTATATGTTGACATTCATAGGAACATGTAAATGCATTGATGTAAGATGATTTAGCTTAAAATATAATAACCAAGTACTAATAATTGTTGTTAAAAACAGATACATAAAAAAATCAACATTTCAAACTGATATACATTCAAACCTCCCATCATAGAACAAAAATTGCATGATTTGATGATATAATCATACGAATCACACACTATCCAACCTGTCCCAATGTCAGTAAGCTAAACAGTTGCTACTACATTGTAATTTAAAACAATATTTTTAATTATACCTATTTAGAGCATACTCAAGTCATGTTAAAAGGAAAAACAATATAAAATATTAATTTCCAAAACATTAATATTTAAGGTCATACAAATATAAAGTTGAAAATGTTAATAATAAGGAATGATTTGATGTATTTTTGAATACAGCAAACATATCCCAGAAATAATGCATTTCAAATTTCTCTATTTGATTAAGACAATTTCTATAGTAACTTCTTCTAATGAAGCCTACTATAAAAAATACTATCAATAGCATAGTATTTAAGAATTTATATAGAGGAAATTAATAACAGTGACAACACTAATAACACACTAACTAATAGACATCATAATACCAATACATATCAAGACCATATATCATAAAACTTTTAAAACTCATTTAATAAAATGGTGAAAGTAATAGTCAGAATAAGGAAGTATAATTAAATGGTGCTACAATTTAAAATTACATATTTATGTATATTGTATGTGCTTATATATGCATAATGTATTTACATAGATGTGCATTTATATAAACGTATATGTTTGTAAATTATGCTTGATGCTTGATGTGCATATTAACAGTTGAGAGTGAATATGTTCTATGTATTTATGAATGTTTTTAAGAGATTTTTTTTGTATTATGAATGTATGTATGTATGTTACTATCAATACCTTTAGTACTTGGAATATGCATTTAACATCTAACTTCTGTACAGGAAGCATTCTTTTATGGTTATATTTTAAGTATCATGTACTTACAAATTTGCTTATAGTACTTTTCATTGCCATATAACTGCTACCTAATTTGCACCTCTCACAACATATACCCACCCCTCCTGTCTTTCACTCCATAATAGACTATACCTCAACCCTCTTGCTGCTACAACAAAATATTCTAACTTCACCCCCCTGCTGGTACTAGTTGGTATACTCTATTATCCCTTATCTAATAGACCAAACAACTGTATTCCCATGCATTTTATTAACTAAAAACACCCTACAATATGTACTCCTCCAAGAGTAAAATCTATGCATTTCTAACTACATCCATCCTATTACTGCCTCTCCTACTCCTCCTCTTTATACTCACATCACTTAACATCCACTTATACCCCAAACATATCTCCCCTACAAACCCAAATTGCTGTAGCCATATAAATAATCACCAAACCTTCACCATTTTTCCATCTATCTTCTCATTAAATACTCCCTTACCAAAAATACACTTACCTAACACCCAACTCACCCCTATCAAACACAAAACCAAATACTACACCCCCCATGGCTAATATGCTCAGACTCATCTACCTCCACAGCTGGAGACATTTATCCTAACCCTGGTCCAACACACTCCACTGCTAGCCCTCCTAATGCCAAAGTCAATAATCTCCCAAACAAACATATTTCCTTCTATTCAATAAACACTAGGAGTATTCTGAACAAAGTAAGTAAACAACATGCTTGGATCTCCCACCATACTCCTGATATCCTTATTCTGACTGAACCCTGGTTGAAATCCCAACACCAAGACATAGAGATCTTGGCCTCTGGTTATAGCATACACCATCTAGATCAACCAAAAAGGAAAGGTGGAGGCATTGCTATCCTACACTCTAACCACCTTACCATTTCTAACTCTACTTTTACATCCCAAGCCTTTTCCCCAGCCAAAATTTTATCTGTAAACCTAAATATTAATAGCCATTCCACTATCACCATTGTAGCAATTTACATTTCATCAGGTGATAATATCCCCCTACTGGAAAATATGCTTGCTTATATCTCCCAACACATCCCAACTTAAACTATCATTCTTGGGGATGTCAACATTAACTGGCTATCTCTCTCCTCTCCTCTCAAAACTCCTCACAACATCTTAATCTCTACAGCTTAACTCAACTCATCTCTGATCCCACTTATTTCAATAGCTCCCATACAGCCTCATCTCTCCTTGACTGGATTCTTGTCTTTCACCCTTCCAAATACCATAACCCTGAAATGCTACCAAATTCCCTAAGTGATCACTGTCCAGTAAAAATACTAAGATACACATCCCATCAAGCTAAATCTCAAAGGTTTATCAAACACTGACAACTAACAAACTTTAATCCTGAAACTCTCAAATCTTTACTATTAAAAGTGAACTGGAATCCCTTAAAACTACTCCCCTTGGATGAAGCTGTCCACTTTTTTAAATCCACTTTCCTTAGTATTTTAAATTCTCTGGCAACCCTTAGAACAGTCCACATAAAGTCCAATATATCCCCACAGCTGACCGTAAACACATGTGCAATACTAAAAAATAAAAACAGAGCATGGAAAATTTGGACTAAAACTAAACATCAACCAGACCTTCACAAATATAAAGAACTTAGAAATCTTGCCAAAAGTCACATAAATGAAGCTAAAAAAACTTTTAAAACAATCCATCTTCTACCTTTAAATCCAACCCTAAAAAGTTCTGGCACTCTGTAAATCAAATACTACACCCAAGTATGCAAGTCTCCCGTAACCCTCATCCTGACAAAACACATGAGGAAACTGCCACCATATTTAACTACTGTATAGACTCAATATCCAAATTACTAAATCAAGACAGACCATTCCACCAACAATATTAGACCTAATAGCTCAAACTCTTCCACCAGTAGTAAGCCTACCACTACCGTCTCCCTCAAACCTGTCTCCACTAACTATATTAAAACTCTACTATCTAAATTAAAATCTTGCTCCACATCTGTAGACAACATTCCCTCCACATTCCTTCAGGCTGCTGCTGATGTTCTTGCCTTCTCAGTTTCTATTCTAATAAACTGCTCTGTTATGGAATCCACAGTCCCTTCCATCTGGAAGCAATTTTACACCCTTCAAATACACAAAGGAGGAAACTCCACAGATATAACAAATGTTAGACCCATAGCACCACTCTCCAAAATTCTGGAACAATTTATACACAATCAAGTCTTACACTACCTTCTGCAAGAAAATCTAATCACACCTACCCAACATGGCTTTCGTCCCATGCACAGCACTACTACAGCTCTCCTGTCTTTCCTAAACTCTGTTACACTAGCTAGAGACACTAACAAACTTATTTCATGTCTCTTCATTGGCCTTTCTAAAGCCTTCAAGACAGTCTGTCATAAACGTCTTCTCCTTAAACTAGCAAACTTACACTTCTCTCCATCCACCATATCTTGGTTTAACAGCTATCTCTCTGATAGACTCCAATCAGTCAAATGACTTTAAGCTTTCTCCCCTCTTCTTCCTGTTAAAATGGGTGTTCCACAAGGCTCCATCCTTGGGCCACTTCTTCTTAACATCTATACCAACCTTCTCTACTCTTCCTGCCCTGGATCCTCACTGATACAATATGCAGATGATTCTACACTTATCACTATTGCTGAATCAGCAACTCAACTAAAATCAGACACACAGTCCTCTTTTAACTCTGTAAAAAACTGAGTATGTGAAAACCAACTTATCCTTAATACAAAGAAAACCAAATTACTATTCTTACTCCCTAAAAACCTTAACCACATAAAGTCTTCCTCCTCCATACTGTCACAAAATAATACTCAAATATAGGTGGACACCAGTACAAAACTCTTTGGTATTTCTATTGATGATAGACTAATCTTTGATTTACACATCAATAATTGTATCTGAAAAATACATCTCAAGCTAGGTCTCCTCTATAGAAACAAAAAATATCTTACCAAAACAGCAAAACTAGCCATTTTAATTGCCTGGCTCTTACCCACTTTACTTTATAGCTCCCAAATTCTCGCCAGCCTCAACACTGGACTACTAATCAAGTTAGAAAAGACTTATAACAGGATTGCCAGATTTGCTGCCCAAAATACTTACAAGTCCTATCACTGTCTCTCACTAAAAGAACTAAATTGACTAGAATTACCTAACCTGTTTTGGGATAATCAGTTTCAGATTATTCATTTCCTTCTCTACAAACCCTCTTTCTGTCCAACTATCTCATCTGTAATCTCTCATTACCTACCCACTAGATTACTCTGTAGTTCTGAACTACTAAAAATCTACAAACCAAGGACCAAACTGGGTCACCTAGTCTATAGCTTTAACCCTTCCAAGGCCTGGAATAGCCTACCACTAGATATAAGATCCCTTGAACATCCCAATCAATTCAAAACTGCTACAAAAAATGCCTTCATGAAAAACAGACTTGCAAATGTAATTATCCCCATAAACACTCCCCTATAACCTTTTACTTCTCTTCTCTCTCCTTCAGTAAACAAACTGACTATTTATCTTCTCCTCTTGGTACATCACTGTACAGACTTAACTAGTAAAATAGTTCAGCTATGTAACTATTGCTCTATTATGTATATAATATGTTATTATGTATGTTTCCCTCTGATGAATGTATTTCTATATGCATTTCACTTGCCACAGTTTAATGTATGACACTGTAATGCAATAATGTGTGGTACTGATGAATCTAATGTGTGGCACTGTAATGCAGTAATCTGTGATACTGATGAATGTATTTCTATATGTATTTGCTATGTAAAATTTCTATTTTCTGTTGGAGCTTTTCTCCTTGGGCCTCCGCTGAAAATGGGCATTTGTCGCCCAGTTGGACAAATCCGGTCAACAAATATAAAATAAATAATATTCTGAAATGTGTGGATCGAGCTTTTTTGTATTCATTATACCAATGGGAGATGAGAAATGCTTGAAACAGTTTAAAAGTTAATTTAGTATGAAATAAAATGACATATTTCACTAAGAAATGCAGGACATTTTGAAGAGATAAATCTGCTCATTAATATTATTTTTCAATAATTAGCGAAGTAACTCTGAGTAATTAAGGCAACAGATGTTGAGCAAATTGAGAAGTTTAAGTATCTTCTCCTCTAAACAGTTTCATATAGTATAGAAGACAACAGCTGACATTAAAGTATAAGCTCAGTAATGTATGTAAATGCTGTTATATGCAAATTAATATATTTTTAGAAGTCAAATAAATATATTTCTGTCAGAGTAAGTGTATAATCTCTGTTAATAGTTTCCAGTCAAATATCTGTAAAAATCATTTTATATAAAAATAAAAACAATGTTATAGCAAGCAGTGTGTAGAGGTGTGAACCATATGTTATCCCATATAAGATATGCTAGCTTCCTGCATGTTTTGTTTTCATTTGCATTTTAGTAATGAAGTGTTCCCTGTGTTTAACCTTACAGTTTTGTTGCATTGCACAGCTCTTTTGGGCATCACATATGGTGTTAGATTTCACAATTGCATTTCAAGGAAAGCATTGGGACAACTGTATACTGAAGTAATAACAAAAGGTTATGGGTTTATTTCATTTTTGTAGACAGTTGGTTAGACCTTGTGCAAAAACAACTCTAGACCCCTTACTTGTGAATAGACAAGTGTGGTCTGTGTAAATCTGCATTTCAATTTAAGTATCTTTTTCATCTGGATGTCCTTATGTATATAGACTTGCAGTGTAACATCATTTACTTAAGTATGGATGCTTAATCTGTATCTTATCAATTTTCAGATGATTAATAGCTCTGTATAACAATATTTTAATACACTGCCAGATGTTATGCATGGCACATGTCATTCTCTGTTTACTATGCTATCAGCTTCATTCATGCTATGCGTTTGTAAGTATTCAGTATTCCACCAACAGTCTTGATGCTTAACTACCTCTTTGTGTTATATCTCAGGTCTTTCATTATCTGTGGATCAACCATGGTCTATGTGCTTGTTATATTTTTTTATAAGATTAAACCTTTAGGTGTGCTACTGTCTGCAGCAAGAAGCAGATCAGTTATTTTACTTATTAGATCTTATTTAATGAAACTCCCAGATGTTGTGAAGAATCTTTATTCTGAGGGAGCCTAGGTAGAAAATACCAGATAGCCCTTGGACAATGCAAAAGTAAGAAAATGTCAGAAATATAAGACATAGCTAGCACAGAAGTTAATGGTTTGTACTTGCATAAATGAAATGTGGATATGAAACAATATATTAGGTCAATGACAAGAATGGATCAATTAAGGATAGTAACCTTTTAAAATATCAGGACTCACAATGCCAAGCCCTGACAAGTTTAGACTGAATAATCAAAAATCCAGTCTGACAGTGTGTAAATATTTGTGTGTAGAATATAACATGTAGCATGTTACAGAACCAGAGAAACTGTAGAGGAAATTCCATTACTGTAATAGGTACTTATTTATTTATCAGAAGTATTCTGCATAGCAGTTACTGTTTAATTAATTATTATTAAAGTGATATTACTTTTTTCATCTTCTTTCATGACACATTAAAACCAGTAATATTGTTTTAAACAAGTATTTTCATCACTATAAATGACATATTCCTCTGTAATGTGATGGTCTGCTGCATGAGCATATTATATTTACACTCTATGTATATAAAGGGGACAACTTTCACTGAAATATAATTAGGATGACTAGAAGAGGGCACTAAACAGAGATTAGTTCTAGATGTCTAAGTCTGCAGATGGTTTATTTTTCTTCGTCCCACTGCATTCTTCTTTCATTTTCTTTTTTTATTATTCCACTTTTTAAAAGATAATGATATGTTTTAAAATGAACTAAATTAATTTTAAATGTTCTGTTTTTGTGTTTCTGCTGCCCCTTTTAACATTCTAAAAGTTTACTTCCTGTAAATTAAGGTTAAAGTTCAAAATGCATTTCCTGCAGCACAGACAGCTTGAACATGGAATCTAGGCTGTTATAAGCTGAAAAACAGATTGAGGTATGTGAAGAAAACATTGTAAAGAAATTTAATGAACACCAGGCAGAAAAGGGACTGGAAAGAAGAAATTACTGTAAGAAAAAAAAAAAAAACAAACTAAAAAAACGATCAGTAGTATCGCTAATTATTTGACTAAAAGCCCAAGTAATGAACAAACACCACACAAGTTAAACCTATTAAAAGAAAGTGAAGTAATGTATATAAATAATTTTCATGCACCCAAAACCACTCAACACAACATCCACTGCTCATAGATTAAGCTTATCACATACAACCACATTTACCAGATACAAAAAAAAACAAAAATAAAAAAATTACTTGAAATTATTTAGAAAGTATATATAAATTACGTGAATTGGTTAAACATGTTAATATACACCCCCCCCTCCCATACACAATACTCTCTATGTTATAAAATAATGTTTGAGAGGATTTAAATAAAATAATAAAGTGACATAAATAGGCTTGTTCATACTGAGTTGAACAGAAAAGGAGCACAGCCACAAATCTGTGCTGAGATTTCAGATGACTAGAGACTTCTGGGCTTCCTAAAAATGATATGCTCCCTGTTTTCTGGCTTATGTTTACTATTTATTGATTATTCTTACTATTTATTGGTTTGTAACTTACTGTGGAGTTGACTGGTATAAAAAGTTTTATTTGAATTTTTATTGTATTTGTTATCACTGTTTTATACTGTTTGTAGATAGGAAGGGACTGCTTGTTAACAAGATATACTTTGAGCACACTAACTGAGCTCACGAGCACACCAGGGCCAATGAGGTTCTTCCACATATACGTGTGTTGCTGAAATGAATCAACAAAAAGGCAGTCCAACTGATGTAAGAAATTTAATTCAAGATATAAAAACTGGCAAGCGCTTTCACCCTTATGGCCTTCTTCAGACAAATAGTACTCCGTACAAAGACCATGTTTAAATATACATAAAAATGACATAATTTCCTGTATACCATGGTAATAAATTAATTCTAAACATTACTAAATTCATATATTCATTGTAGTTCATTATGAGCCTAGTATAGAAAACATAAATAATAAAACATATATACGTATAAGTCTAAGTGTATATAACTATAAGTATCTATTACAAAATAAAATTAAAAATAAAAATAAAAATAAAAAATATATGTAACATAAACATTATATATTTCATTAATACAAAAATATATATATATATATATATATATATATATATATATATATATATAGTTTTCAATTATATATATATATATATATATATATATATATATATATATATATACATATCAAAATGTATATAAAAAGTATATGTATATGTGTAAAAAATATGTATGTAAAAACATAATCAATATTCAAAGTCTCAACCTTAGCAGATAGAAAACCAGGTCTCAATGATAATGTTTGCATGAGACCTATATTAAAAGGGAGGAAACTAAAAGTCAGATAGTTTTTAAACATCTTATATGCATGTGTCTATTGTTTTTTATAAGACTTTGACTATTGATTATGTTTTAAATACATATTTTTACACATATACATATACTTTTTATATACATTTTGGAAAATATGTATATATATATATATATATATATATATATATATATATATATGTATATATATACACACACACACACACACACACACACACACACACACACACACACACACACACACACATTTTTTAATATATTTTTGTATTAATGAAATATATGATGTTTATGTGTTTCATATATTTTTTTAAATATTTTTATTTTTATTTTGTAATAGATACTTATAATTATATACACTTAAACTTATATTTATATATATTCTATTATTTATGTTCTCTATACTAGGCTCATAATGAACTACATTGAATATATGAATTTAGTAATGTTTAGAATGAATTTATTACCATGGTATACAGGAAATTATGTATTTTTTTATGTATATTTAAACATGGTCTTTGTATGGAGTACTATTGCATTTTCTGAATAAGAAGAAGCATAAATCAACAGTATAAAAATATGGCAGAAAACCAGAACATTCTGCAAAATCAAGGACAGGTAAAAAGCCACTGTAGTACTTGTGTCTACCTTGGATGGAGGGACACTCTGCACACTTACACTGCATAACAGCTCCTTGCCTTGCTTGGACACATTCAGAGTCACAATGTGGGGGAGTGGGGTGCAACAAGTATGTCACAATTTGAAATGTCTCTGGCTGACAATGATGGCCCTGACACTCTTTTCATACCTCTCAGTCTCAGAGCAAGAAATCTTAACAAAGCCATAAACAGAAAGTGGGACAAAGGCCCAAAAATAAGGACAATTTTAAAATACTGCTCTTATAAACTTAGAAAAATAATAGAATAGTAGATCTTGCATTAGTATGAATTTTCTGGAGGGTATGAAATCTGAAACTCAAATGTATGTCATTATTTTCCAACTTCAATCTTTAATGATTTTCCACTAATTTGCTAGAAAACCACAATTTTATGAAAAACTGACAAAAATGTGATTGAAAAACATAAAATATCCAGACAATACAGCTGGGAACCTGTCAAAAAAGGGACACTTTTTTAATATTAGTACTATTAACTTGAGCAGCTAACAAAATAAGAGCATCTACATGCATTTCTGAAATTAAAAGTAATCTATAACTCTGATCATTACAATTATTTATTAATTGTAAACTGTCCACATTTTCTTCCAAATTTGCCATTTTACTGAGGGATTGTTATGGGTAGAGCAACATCTTGAGCCAAAATTGGGGACAGCTGAGAGGTTTGGATATACCTAATTCTATAAAGCAATTTATTTGCACGTACCTCTCAATCTCTTAATGCAGGAAATCCAGACAAGGCCAAATATATTGGTGGAACAAACAAACAGTACTAACATTTGCTCTTGTATAAACTTAGCCAGTTGACAGAATAACAGGTCTTGATTTAGCATGCATTTTTCTGAAGAGTACGAAGTCTGAAACTCAATGTCTGTCATTATTTAGTGACTTCATTCCTAAATGATTTGCCAGAAAACCACAAATTTTATGAGGAACAAACCAAAAATAAGAAGCAAAACTATTCATTCTGCAAAAATCAGAACAGCTAAGAGGTATAGTTCAGCCGGGGCTGTCTGAGTTTGCTGTCCTTCCCCCTTACAAAATCATTGTTGAATGGGGCCTCCCCCCTGCAGCTATTCCAATGTCCCATTACTTTACTATTTTACCCCATTCACCATAAACACTGTAATGTGCATACTCCTTTACTTTTACTGTGATTTGGATTTCATTTAAAAGTTTTATTTTATATTTTACAGCACAAACACTAATAGACATCTGCTAAACAAAGCAATGCAGTCTGACGATGAAAATAGACTTAGCATTAAAACTTCTCTGCCCTTGAAACTCACATTCATTGAAACAGCATTGAAACCCACATTCAAAGAAAGTACATCTGGCCAGTGGCAGATAAAGATTAACTTTGGGCTGTTTTCAAATCATAGGCCCCTTGCAGAGGAAACATAAGTGTTCTTTGAACACTTTCCTGATTATATTCCTTGTATAATACAGTACAGTTGTTAGAGGGTGTTTTATATTTATTGTGTTGAACATTTTTCCAGTAAACAAGGAAACAAAATGCATGCACCAATAATGACAAAACTGCCCAATTCAGAACATTTCCATCATAAAAGTCTACTCAGACTTCTACAATCTACCAGTATCAGTAAATATGCACAGTCTCTGCAGAAGTAAAAGTCGTATTAATAATTCCACGTTAAAGAGATCTGTAACTAATGAAGAGGTTGCTGCTAGCAAACAACTTTATATTTCATTGTTTCATCTACAAATAAAGTGTCTGTTACTCTTGAGGAATAAATTGTCTATGTTACATTATAAAAATGATAAGCTAGTAATATTGCAATAGGTTCATTGTTACTAGGTATCTGCACTAAAGAGGACATTCTCAGGACTGCAGCATCCACCCCCTTTAAAAGTACAACACAGTACTATATCAGCAATACATCTATATAGTTTGGGAGTAAAACCCACAGTATTCTGCATCAAAAGCAAGTATACTACCTGTTGTGCTATTAACAATGCAAGCAGACTCAGCATAAGCAGCACTAAACTTCTTTTTAAGGTCTCAGCTCCGTGTAAAATCCACTTGACACTCAACTGTATCTCTCAACTTTGAAGCACAAGAAATCTGGAAAAAAACAAAACTTATTGGGGGAGGGACAAAAGCCCCAAAACTAGGGACACATTTTAAACATTGCTTCTATAATCTTGGAAAGTTGCTAGAATAAAATGCTGTGTTATCACCATGCATTTCACTGCCAAGACTTGGACGCAGGATCCTGTGCACTACAGTCAGAGCAACATATCACTATACCAAATCAACAGTTTCTTGAAAGACAGGTAGAGTGAAACTTAAATGGCTATCATTTAATGAATTCAGTTCTCACCAAAGCTCTCAACCTCTTAGCACAAAACACCTAGGCAAAACCAGTAATGGAGGAATACAGCCCCCAAATATATTCAGTCAATTCAGGTTTCACCATAGTTCTCAACCTCTTCGCACAAAAAGCTTGGAGAAAGCCAATAATGGGGGAATACAGCCCCAAAAATAGGGACAAATTTCAAACATTGATCTTATAAACAGAAAATTGCTAGAATAAAATGTTTTGTGTGACTATGTACTTTCTGAAGAATATGAAGTCTGAAATTCAAATGACTGTCATTATTTAGTGAATTCAAAATCCAGAAAACCACAGATTTTATGAGGAATAGAACAGAACCAAAATATGAAGCAAAAATTTCACAAATGGTGGTGGGTAGGGAATTCAAGCTTTTACTACCTGGTCTTACCCACCAGGGATATTTCCTGAGTTCTCTCTAGCCACCAGGTATATTTAACTGGGGCAGTTTACACATGTGCGCACACCCACACAAGCACACACATGCACACACACACACACACACACACACACACACACACACACACACACACACACACACACACACACTGCTTTAAGTCTTTCCAAGCTGTTCACACATACACACTAATTATCCTACCTGATTATACATTCCATCAGAGCACTATTCCTGCATAAAAAGTCTATCCATCCACATTAGGAAGCCCATGAGAGCAAATCCTTCCTGTCCATCAGCATTAGAAACCCCACAAGAGAAAATCCTTCCTGTCCATCAGCACTAGAAAGCCCGCGAGAGGAGTAAGCTCCTACCCAGCTGGAGACATTGCAGTCCAATCTTCCAGTCTAGACTTCTGGGATCTTTGCTGTTGCAGGCTGTCTAGACATCTGTGATCTTTGCTGTTGCAGGCTGTCTTCCTAATCTGGCCTGTCTCACCAGCAGTCTGGATTTTGTGTGCATGCTCTGGACTGCTAACACCGCAAGTTCCAGGACTTGCATTTGCCATTTTATTCATTTTTTTCTTTTGTTTTTATTTTTCTTTGTTTTGTACAGCTGGGAGGGCTGCAATCCTGTAGCCCAATAGCATGAGCCTCCCTTGCTGAAATCTAAGCCAATGCACAGAAGGTTAATTACAGATTATATGGAAGCAAAACACTCACTATGTAAAACTAACTGGAGTGAGGTGTTCAGTGTAAAAACTGCAGATGGAATGTAAAAAGTTTTAACAGAGAAATTGATTGAGTGCAAAAAAATCAAAAACAAATTGTCACATCAGGATCTATGCATACAGCATCAGGTAGATATATTTCCATAAGAACACGATATTCGATTATAGTGAGAGACAAAAAAATCTAAGAAATGGAAAAGAGGTCAAACTACAACTTTGAAAACTGAAATAAACAAGTTGGACAAACAGATTAAGCACAGTGTGAGACATGATCAAGGAAAATTTGAAGAAAATTTATATAAAGATATTGAGCATAACAGGAAACCTTTTTCTAGATATATAAGATATGGAAGGAGTAAAGACATAAATTGATAAGCTGTGTGCAGATTTTAAAATTTATTCTCAGACACAACAGATTCTAGATATATTTACAAAATCTTATTCAAAACAGCTTGGCTCCACAAAAGGGGTGGTAAGTTGTCCTTGTAGCATCCAGGTAACCCCAGATACCGGAATCAAATTAGATTATATTGAAAAAGAACTGTGCAAACTGGATCCAAATAAAGCACAGGGAGGAGATGGAATTAGTAACAATGACCTGAGAACACTTCAGCAAGAACTCACGGTACCATTATATCTATTATTCACTCGGTCATATAAATATAGGGAGATTCCTCAAGATTGGAGACATGCACTTATTAAACCTGTTTTTAAGGGAAAGGGGAGTAGGACAAACCTAGAGTCATATAAACCCTTAAGTCTACTGTCATGTTGTGGAAAAATAATGGAGAAGGTAATACTGGATAAGTTATTTTCAGAACTGGATAGGTTGGAACTTGAAACCATATATCAGCATGCATATGTTGAAAACAGATCTATTACCACCTGTAACATGATGTTCTATAACAATATAATAACAGCTATGAATGAAGAATTGTGCTGTGATATAATTTGTATAGATTTAGTTTCAGCATTTGACAGGGTCATACACATAACACTGATCAATAAATTAGTACAACTAGGTATTGATGTACTCCTGATAAGATGGATAGCTGCATGGCTTACAAATACGACATGGCAAGTATCATACAGCAACTGGAGAGGCAAAATCCTTGGTTACAGTCAAGGTGTTCCACAGGGCTCTGTCCTAGGCCCTTACTTGTTTAAATTGTATCTTTCAGACCTAGCTTTTTCATCTGAGGTGTTCTACAGTCTATATGCAGACAACCTGAAATTGGGTAAACTGGTTACATGTTACAGGTAAGGCATGTCTGCAAAATAACTTGACTAAATTAACCATTTGGGCACTGGAGAATAATACACTGATAAATACATCAAAAACTAAGCATATGAGATTTAGTAGGCATAAATTGAAAGGTGAATATTTAATACAGCACACAGTGATTGAAACTGTAGACTCATTTAAGGACCGGGGTACATGGGTAGATTCAGCTATGAGTTTTTCTAATCATATCACCCAATTGGTTAATGATAGTTATAGAACTCCAGGTTATATAAAACATTTATATATATATATATATATAGAAAATCAAAAATAATGAAGTCATTGTTTGTTAGTTACACTAGACCCAAACTTGAATATGGAATAACAATATGGAAACCCTATAAGAAAACAAGCATTAGTAAACTGGAAAGAGTACAATGGAAATATACCAAGGGTACACATGGATGTGAAAAGTTAAGTTATTACAAAAGAATAAAATATCTGAACTTGTACAGTGTCTTTTATATATATCTAAGAGGAGATCTTATAGAGCATCTAGTGATAACTACCTCTGGGAATGTTTGGGGTTAACAAAAAGTAGTACAGAATCATCAGACAACCTGTGTAGAAGATGCTATAGGAATGAGATATTTTTAAGAACGGCCAAGATACTTATTATGGGAACAAGTGTTTTGGTATATGTTTTGATATATTGGCAAGCTATAAGGGCATTAATGCCCGTGCTTGAAATATTTGTATGTATGTATGTATTTAATGCATTCTTTATTGTCTGCTGACAACTTTTTTACTGTATTTTATTACTATAAGCAAACTACACTGCTATACTGCAATTAACTGCCTTACTGGGTCTGTTAAATCATTTTAGTCACTGTTTTCACTGTTTGTAAAGCTTTTTAGCCATTTTCACTATTTGAAAGGTATTAACTGGAAATTTTCTTCATTGTTATGAATCTGTTTGTTCAGATTTTCCTGCCAATGAGTGTATCATACAACTATTTTTTTGCAGTTAAAAGCATTCTCTGGAGTCTCCTTGCTGTTTTTTTTTTTGTTTTTGTAGTATTTTATGTCTAAAAATGGGCGGCCATGGTGGTGCAGTGGTTAGCATTGCCACCTCACAGCAAGAGGTTCTCAGGTTCGATCCTTGGCTGGGGTGCCTTCTGTGTGGAGTCTGTATGTCCTTCCTGTGGTCATGTGGGTTTCCTCCGGGTACCCCGGTTTCCTCCCACATCCCAAAGACATGCTATAGGTGGATTGGATACTCTAAATTGGCCTTAGGCGTAGTGCGTGCATGTGTGTGCCTTCTGTGGAAGGTTGGGTGCCGGGCTGGCAACTCGACACCGTAAAACTCCACTGGCAATCATGAGCGGACAGGTGATCCACTGTGGCGACTAAAAGCTGAAAGAAGAAGAAGAAGTGTTTTATGTCTAAAATAGTATAGCTAGTAGCTGTATTATAGTCCAGACTCAGGGTTGCTTTTTGTTTGGTTGTTTGTTTGTAATGGCTGTTTCTTCTGAGCACATTTACCAGGTCATTTTGGATTAGAAAGGGCCCTTCTGCACGTTAGTGAGAGGATGGTGCTGATTGGCCCCTGGCTGGTAAAGTTTGGCTGGTATAGGGCTTGACATAAGCACCTCATTGGTTCTTTTGAGCTTTTTTTTTAAGTTGTTTTACATTTTAACTTTCTGGTATTTAACCCCCACCCCTGAGATGGTTTCTGCTTGTTTGCGTATGGCACAGTACTTCAGCCTGTCACATAAATGTGCACCATAGATAGGAAGATAATTTTGACAATTTTTCCCTTAGATACAGTGCTATCCTAATAGTGTAGTTCCTCATCTTTAGCACATTTCTGGGAAAAGAGGCAGTACTAGTGAAGCTGTGTAAGCAACCCATTGTAATAACAGCCTGAAGAGTTTTTTTGCAGCCCCACTCTACCTACTAGTGTAACATTAATCCTAACCTCTGAGGTATTAACGCAACTCATCCACTAGTTATTCCTACGTGTGACCCCTTTCCTACAGTATTCCTGTTTCTGCCCATATAAATTCACCTAGCACAATGAATGGACAATTTTCCTCCATTTCTTTAGCCAGCTTGGTCAACATGGGCATCCTGAGGCAGTGTAGCAACTGATCATTTACACAGACAACCCTCTAATTCTAGTCCACACTAACTCAATATGTGAGAGACTCAACTATATTAAAAACCTTGAATCAATGCTCTCTCTCATACACCATCAATACAACTGACACTGAGCAGGTTGTCAGCATGCTCACCTCACCACCTACTCAACCCAAACCCACATCACAGATACCTGCATATACGGAGGTCCTCATCACAAACTTACCTAAACACCAGGGACCTTCCAAACACAAGCACACTACACATACTTCCTATGCAGAACACAATACACACAATAGCTCATGCACCAATGTCTCACCTGTCATTCCCATAAGGCTAAACACTAAACCTACCATATTACTCATAAGAGACTCCATCTTGAGACACACAGATGTTTGTCTCACCGGGCTGGATAAGGAAAAGGTCATGATCAGCTGTCTGTCAGGTGCCAGGATCCGCTATACCACACATCCACTCAAGTCTCTCAACAACAGGTACTGTTATGACTCTGTCATAGTCCATGTTGGTAAGAATGACTTGAGATATACCTCTCTGGACTATATGAAGACAGACATGACTGAGCTCTTGGACTATGTGTCTCCGGCAGGTATGTCCTTAGCTTTAAGCAGCATCTTACCTTCACCTAGAATGATGCCTCAATTCAAACAGAAAATGGTTGACTTCAATAATTTGTTTTTTTTTTTATGTCATTCTAAGGGGAGCCAGTATCTGTCAGCCTGGGATGATGTAACCAACAGATCTTGATGGTTTGCCAGAGGTGGCCTGCGTCTGTCACCCCCTGGGATTTTGGCTACTGGCTAAGACTTTTGCCACCCCAGAGTTCCTTTTTAGGCAGTGTCACAAGGACAAAACTTCCGTTATAAAAATACCAACCAAAAACAACCTCAAGGTCATGTTGCTAAATGTTAGGAGTCAACACTCACTCACTGGAAGCAGTCCTCACCATGGAGGATGCAGACACTTATGCTGTCATAGAGCCCTGGTTCAAGGCTGTGGAGAGCACCCCAGCCATACTGGGTTACACGTCCTTCCACATGTTCAGACCACAAACTGAAGGGAAGAAAAATAAAGGAGGTGCTGTATCAGCATTCATCAAGGATAAATACACCTCCAGATTGGTTAAACAGTATGATGCCCTAATGATACTTCAGGTGCAATTAACTGTTGGTAGGACACCTATTCAAGTAATTTCCAGCCACGGCACCCCCCTCCATGAATTCGGATTCACACTGCCTATTTTGATCAACTTGAGTCCATCAAGATACATCCTAACACCATCGTTTTGGGAGACTTTAACTACCCTTGCATTGACTGGGTCAATTATTCATGCTCAAATTCACTTGTCCAAAGGTTCCTCGACTTTGTCAAATCCAATGCCCTGGACCAGCTGGTTGACACCCCCACCAGGGGTGCCAGCATCCATAAACTGGTGCATACAAATATGGAAGACCACTGTAGCGTCTCCACTGTGAGTTCATCCCTGGTGAGATCTGACCACAAATCAATCTCATTTGAGGTAGCTATTGCACATGACTCTCCCGTAGCAGCAACTAGACTAAAAAACGTCCCCAAAACAGATTATAATCTCTTACAGGATTTTATAAATAACTTCATTGCACCTCTCCCCTGAGAAAAAACTGGTAACTATGCTAAGCTCTATACCAATGCCCTATTCAAGCACCTGTATAACTGCATTGACTCACCAGTACTTGTTACAACCAAAACAAGCTCTTTAAGGAAAAGCAAACCTGCCTAGTGGATAACCACCATTAACAGGCTTTACAATAAAAGGAAGACACTGCTGTCCAAGAGTAAAAAGGACCAGGCTCTAAAGTGGAGACACTTCATCTTCAGATTAAATAAGCAAATAAGGCCACTTGTGAAGTCCTCCAAGGCAAACTATGAATCCAAATTATCTTCCTCAACCAAGGTCAACCAAAAGGCATTCTTTAGTTACATCCATAACCTAAAAGGTAAGGCTCAGATTTGCACCGAACTGTTAGTTACTGGTAACACATACACTGAGCTGGTGAACATAGCTAACCTGCTAGCCAACAAGTTCAGTGCCAACAGCTACGCCGACCTCTCACTAGTAAAATGGGAATGGACATATGTATTATCCCATGAAGTGTATAGTAAATGTATTGGTTGGTATACGAGGTTTGTGGATGACATTTTTTTGTTATGGCATGACATTGAAGCCAGTTTGAACAATTTTATATCTTACCTAAATGCAACCACAACTTTCCTGAGATTCACTTGTAAATACTCTTCTAATGAAATTGATTTTTTTGGATGTTCATGTGAACAAGGATCATCTCAATCAAATTGAGACTAGCCTGTACAGAAAGCCCATGAGAAGAAATAATTTTCTTCCCAATACCAGCATGTACCCCAATCACACCAAGCGGAATACTGTTAAGGGACATGTGTTTAGAGTCATGAGGTTATACAATAATGATGCAGACTTACATGAGGCACTACACACACTGAAGTGTAGAAAGGATATGATGCACAGATCATAGATAGGTATATCAATGAAGGATGGGGGAAGAGAGATGGACAGTGTAAACCATATTTCAGTAAATCAACAGAGATATCTCTAGACCAGAACATAGGAGATAATGTTACAGTAATGAGACATAGTGTAGTAGATAATACGTTGAGAATGCCATTAACGTTTGCAAGTAACATTAATTCGATATGTGAAGTTACTAGTAGGAATTGGAGTATTCTTTCCACCAGTGATAGCCTTGATGGCATCATTGGACCCAAACAAAGTTTTTCATTTAAAAACATTAGAACTTTGAAGAGTCACCTATGTTATAAAACTGATTCCTTTGGTATCCCAAATAAATCTGATAGACTTGGTACTTATCCATGCAGAGGTTGTGCAGCCTGCACGTACATTCATGTTGGTAGAAGTTTTACACATCCAGATAAAGGTTTTAGTTTTCATAGCAATCATTATTTTTATTTATTTATTTATTTATTTTATTTATTTATCATTTGTTGACCGGGAAAGTCCGACTAGGTTCCACAGAGCCTGTTTTCAGCGGAGGCCCGGGGAGAAATGCTCCAGATGCATGTCTTTGGAATTTTTGCTGATTGGATATTATGCTGATTGTAAAACAGCAAATGTGGTATATTTTGCTTATTGCACAATCTGTTTTAGTTATTATATTGGCAAAACAAACAGACGTTTCGAAGACAGAATTTTAGAACACTATAGGGATATCAGGAACCATAAAGAGAGTAGTGCTATTGCTTTGCACAACATGAATGCTGGATATAATCATAATTTTAAGTTCCTTGTTCTACAAATTTTGTCTGAGAAATTAAGGGGTGGCAATTTGGTCAATGACACTGAGGCAGCCGAACAGGAATGGATCAAGTTTTACAATGCAGATAAAAAAACAGGTTTAAATAACATGGTCTCATTGAACCCATTCTTGAGAGCTAGACCCTTAAAACGTTGACCATTATGTGTTTAGCCACCAAGGTCTGTTTTGATCAACTTTCGTTCCAAGAGTGTGATGTGGGTTTTTTAATACATAATTATTAGTGTTATAATTTTTGATACATATTTAATTGTGCAGATTCACATACATATGTTAAATTCTCTGACATATTTATTTCAATAATGAAAATATGCATATAGTTTTTATATTTATATATCTATCTATCTATATATATATATATATATATATATATATATATATATATGTATATGTATATATATATATATATATATATATATATATATATATATATATATATATATATGGGTCTATATGACTTGGTCGACAGTTCATATGATCGACTGTTTATTTGGTCGACAGTTCATTTGATCAACAAGCATTTTAGGTGGGGGGCTTTGCCCCACACTAATGAGGGGCTGTGCCCCACCCCCTAACTATATATATCAACTCCAGGGTCACACAACATTGGGGAAGGGGGCAAATGCTTGTCGATCAAATGAACTGTCGACCAAATAAACAGTCGATCATATGAACTGTCGGCCAAGTCATATAGACCCATATATATATATATATATATATATATATATAGTATTGGTCCTAGTACTGGTCCTATCAATCATTTTATATAAATACAGAGTATAACTAAATAATATACATTTCTATGTGATTAGTATGAGTTAGATGTTTTAGGAAGTTGTATTTTAAAAGTTGAATTGGTTTTAATTGTTTTATTGTTTGCACTATATAAGGGCATGGATATCTTTGTAAGATGTCTGAAGAAGGGGTTAGTTCCCTGAAAGCGCTAACCTGTTCCTGTTTTGTTTCGTTAAATCCTTCTTGCCATGGTACAGCTAGTGTTTTTCTTTGCTGTGGACTCATTATTTTGACACTGCTGTCTTACTCATTGGAGAAGATTTTTTTGCTTTAGATTTTTTTGCTTTATACAATTTTAAATCTTCTCTGTACTCTTACCTCTCCATTACCTGGAAATGCTCTTGCTCCCTATCTCCTAGCAACATCTCCCCATGAAACTTCTTAACTCCTCACTATACACTCCTCATTACTCAGTATACCTGCTGTCTCTCAATATATCGCCTCATCACTCAATATATTTGCATTTATCACTTGATATGTTTGCCTTTACTCCTGCTAAAAAATCACTATTTTCTGATAAAAAGAATGGCAATGTTTACCAATAGCTATTTTTAACTTGATCTGTAAAATGTCTATGTAAGATATTACTTTTTTGTACATGGTACAATGTGTTAATGACTCATTATTGCACTTGTGTAATTCTTCTTAAGATGCTACTATTTTTGTAATGTGTAATTTTTTTTATTACTGTGGAGTTTTTCTCCCCAGGCCTCCACTGAAAACAGGCTCAGTATGGCCCAGTGGACTTCCCTGGTTAGCAAACTGCAAATAAATAAATAAATAAACACATAACATAAATGGTGAGCATACATACAAAGGGCATAGTCAGCATTTCCTTACCTAATATCCCATAAAAGCCTATGCAATAGCTGTCTATAAATGTATAACTTAGCATTTACCCTATAGCAACATAAGAATAATAGCCTGTATTTGCTAAACATAGAGGAGAATTTAATAAAGCTTGCACATTTTTTTTCCATGTAGGCATTGCACTGCACTGCTAATATGGCTGCAAACATTTTTAGATTCAATAAGCGCTGCTGAGTAGCATGCATGAGCCCATCAACACAGAAAACTCTGTGGCCTGCAATTTACCTTTTAAGCAGGTAAATCTCATGCAAATGAGGCAGGTAGAGTGATACAGCAAGCAGATAGGCAGCCCAGCAAACCCCTTGTCAGTGTCCATACTGTACACAGAAAACTTCTGTGTACAGGACTATATACATGCAAAAGGGGCTGTAAAAATGTAAGTAGATAGAAATGGCATAGCATAGGTTCATAGGTTCATAGGTAGGTACTAGGCTATTGGCCCTGGGGCCTATACAAGCCTAGCCAAAAAGGTATCCTAGCTTTTGCCACCCAAGAAAATTATTTTCCTGTGCCACTGTCGAGCAGAGACACAGAGGTGATCCCCAGGGTGAATTTCCTATTTCCCATCCAATCATCAAGATTTTTCTTGAAGAGTGCTAATGAGGAGCTTTTTTTGATATAGATAAGTAGTTTATTCCAGAGTATGGGAAGTTTCTGGGACAGGAATCTATCCCTCTGGCATGTTCTGTTTATTGTGGTGACAAGGTTTAGGTCCCTAGAGAGTGTAGCTCAGAGGGATTGGGATTTCTTTAAGTGGAGCATGTCCAACAGCTCTGAGTTTGACATAGCTTTGTATGCTAGGCAGAGATCACCTCTGAGTAGGCGATATGTGACGGAGTAAAGCTGGAGTTTTTTGAGACAGTATGTGTAGGGCATCTGTTTGAGGCCGGTAATCCTCTTTGTGAGGTATTTCTGTGGCCATTCCAGTTGTTGTAGATGTCTTGTGAGGTACATACCAAAAGGGGCATTGTACTCTATAATGGGTCTAATGAGTGATGAGTAGAGGGGAACAATGACCTCTTTTTTTCTGGATGAGAAACCTTTTGTGATGAGGTGTGCCACATAGAAGGATTTCCTGACTACTGTGGCAATGTGATTATCAAAGGAGAGACTACTGTCCACCTGTGTCTCAAGGTCTCTTATCACACTTTCGGTGTTAAGTATACTACCGCCTATGTTGTAGTTCATGGGTACAGAGTTTTTACCAAAGGGGATGACAATGCACTTTTTGGCATTGAGCTTGAGGCCATGACTTTGACACCAGGCATCTGTCTCAGTGAGGCCCTTTTGTAGGATGTCCACATCGTTAGGAGTTTCGATTATGGCTTCTAGTTTGCAGTCATCTGCGAACTTCATTAGCCAAAGACCTTCTGTGTTAGCCTGTACTTCAGAGAAGTAGATACCAAACAGGAGAGGACCCAGGACTGAAACCTGTGGTACTCCACTTGTCACTGGTCTGAAGTCGGATTTGGAGTCTGCTACTTTCACAGTGTGGGTTCTGTCAGTGAGCCAGTTGGCAACCCATCTTGTGACATAGGGATATATTCCTAGTTTAGTGAGTTTATCTATAATTCCAGAGTGGGGGATGGTGTCGCAAGCCTTGGCAAGATCTAGATAGGCTGTGTAAACCACCTTACCCTTGTCTACGGTTTTGGTGACTGCTTCAAAGAAGTCTATCAGGTTTAGGAGACATGAGCTGCCTTTTACAAACCCGAACTGGGTGGGATCCAGAGTTTGGAGATTACCAATGTCTTTGTTTATAAATTCCATGATGATACGTTCCATGGATTTGCAGACCAGGCTCGTCAGGCTAATTGGGCGGTAGTTCCCGGAATCCATGGTGGCTCCCCCCTTGTGGAGTGGGATAACCGTTGCTGTGCGACATTCAGCAGGCACAAAGCCTGAGGTGAGGCTATGATTGAACATGATACTTGGGTGGGGTGCCAGTTCGTTCTGTACTTCATGTAGAACGCAGCCTGGGATGTTGTCTGGTCCCATGGATGCTGTGTTCTTGGCTTTAGAGAGTGTGGTTTTTACCTGTGCAGCCATAATTACAGGAACTTTGCATTCTTCCGGTATAGAGATGGGCTCTTTAGGGGGTGAGAGGGGGGTAAAGTCAGCACTGAATCTATCTGCCAGGATGTTGGAAATATCAGCTGGGTCTGTATATTTGCTGCCATTGTGCTGTAACTCAGAGCAGATCTGAGTGTTGCCATTGAGATTCTTGACATAGCTATAGAATGCTTTGTTGTTGTCTTTAGAATCAGTGGTGATTTTGTTTTAATAACTAGCTTTGGAGGATTTTATCAGGGATCGCAGCTTCTTACTGAGGCTGACCAGGGAGCTCCTCCACTCATGGGATTTTACTCTCTTTTGCAAGAATTTCTACCTTCTGTTGTACAGTTTGTTTATGGCAGGGGCCCACCAGATTGTCTTCCTTTTTTTGGAGGATAGCATCTTGGTTCCGTTTGTGATAGCACGATCCATGCACTCATGTAAGTGCTTATAAAGTACAATTGTGTAGGATTCAGTAGTTGTAACTGTACTGTCCATTTGCATGGGTGTCATGAAGTTCACCACTTCTGTCTTAAGAAGGATGAAGTTGGTTTTGGAGAAATTTTTTACCATGGTTTCCTTAATAGGGGGTGGAGGCAGGATGTGGATATCTAGGGTAATTAACTTATGGTTGGATCGGACCAATGAGGTGATGACTTCAGGTGTGGAACACTGGTCACTCATATTGGTAATGACTAGATCTAGGATATTGTTGCCCCTGGTGGGGGTGTGGATAAGTTGATCCAGGGCATTGGAGTTTATGAATTCCAGAAAGCGTTGAGCGAAGGAGTTGGTACATGAGTAGTTTTCCCAGTTAAAGGTGGGGTAGTTGAAATCGCCCATTATTAGGGTGTTAGGTTGAACCCTAATATTTTCCAGTACATCAAGAAAAGAGGAGTGGGAATCCAAGGGCTTGGTGGGTGATCTGTAGCAAGCTACAATTTGGATTGCAGTTTTGCCCAGAGTTAGTTGCACTTGGATAACCTTGGCTGCATTATGCTGAGCAACTAGCCTGGAGGTGTGGATATCCTTAATGAATATGGACACACCTCCGCCTTTGGTGTTCCAGTCCAGGTTACATGGCTGAAAAGTGTGGTATGAGTTCTAGCCTGGTAGTGCAGGGGTGCTCTCTGGAGCCTTGATCCAGGTCTCAGTCACTGCACAGATATCAATGTTCTCCATTTTCAGGAGGGCCTCGAGTGAGTGCATTTTGAGATTTAGACTTTTAGCATTGAGTAGCATCACCCTCAGTTTTTGCGTGCCTGTTCCTGTTACAGTGGTGAATTTGTCATTTGAACCTTGCCTAAAAAAAGGCACTATAGGGGCGGCAAGAACCTTAGCTAGTATCCGGAATCCCAAGCATGACAGGTGCAGGCCATCTCTGTCAAAGCATAGTGGTCTGTCAACCATGTCATCCCAGGCAGACAGATACTGGATCCCTTTAGAAGGGCACCAGAAACTTAGCCAATTGTTGAAGTCAATCATTTTGTCCTTGTACTGCACCATCATTCTGGGTGATGGCAGAATGCTACTCAGGGCTAGGGTCATACCTGCCTGGGCTACAAGATTGGACAGCTCTTCCATGTCTCTTTTGATGTAGTCCAGGGAGGTACATCTCAGGTCATTCACACCAACATGGACAATGACAGAGTCATATTTGTACTTGTTGTGAAGTGACCTGAGTGCATGAGTTATGTGGCGGATCCTGGCACCCGACAGGCAGCTGACAGTAACCTTCTCCTTGTTTAGCTTTGTGAGTGGGACATCAGTGTACCTGACTATAGAGTCGCCTATGACTAGTGTGTTGGGTACGTTGTTTTGCCTTATTGGCTATGATTGAGTGGCACACTGAGTCTGCGGGCTATGTGTTATTTGGGTTGTGTTGGGGGGTGGAGGTTGCCTGCATTTCTGCTTTGGAGGTTTCTTTTGCTTGAGCAGATTATTATTGAGAGCCTCCGTGAATGTTTTTATGTTTCTATGTGTGGATTTTGGTGGTGTAGATTTAGTGAGACTATGTGATGAGTGTGGTGTGGTGCAAGTGTTTACCTTCTCCTCTTGACTGTCAAGTTCAGTCTTGATTGGAGAGAGCTTTACCTCCAGTTTGGCTAGATAAGTGCATCTCTCACAGGTTGTAGTGTTTGGTGGTAGGAGGAGAGGGTTGTCTGTGTACATGAGGCAATTTCTACATTGCCCCAAGATACCCAGATTCATCAAATAGACAGGAGAGAACACTGGGAGCTGACCCTTGGACATGCCTGAATAAAAAAAATATTTTTCTCTAGATAAGTGAGGAAAGTGAGTACAAGAGCTGTTTTTCTCTAAGCAAGTGAGAAAAGTTAGTACCAAAACTGTTTTCCTCTAGGTAATGAGGAAGGTTGAGTGCTGTAGTAATTAGTAGGTTATTTAGTGCTTACAAGTTCTAAACAAGTGCTGATCACGAATAAGCAAATTCAAGTGCTAAAAGTAAGAATCTGTATCTAGACTAAACTAGTTACAGAAAAGGGGGGAAACAAGTGCAAATGAGGCTTTTAAATCAGAAAGTTGAGAGAGATGGAAAAACTGCCCAAACGGCCAATAACTAAAATTTCTGGGCCAGAACCACTCCTTATGTAGTAGATAGGTTACCTAGTGCTTACCACTCCCACTGATAAGCTAGAAGGCTTCCCTCTAACAAAAAAGCTTGGGGGAGCTCAGAAGCTTACATACAGTCCTGGATACAGCAAATCTGAATCTGGACTACACTAGTTACGGGAAAGGTATTTTTTTTTTGCATATATAGAAAAGTAGCTAAAACAGCAGTCAAAACAATTCAAATGCAGTGCAAGCTAGCACACTATGTAGCAATGTTAGACCTAACAGTTTAAAAAATGCAATTAAATTAAAAATGACGAAAAACAATGCAGAAGGAGTCTATTAGGTAGAATGAGGTAAAGAGATGGGACTGGGGATAGTGTCCCAGATCAAATCTACAGTGGGGATGGGCAACTACAAAAACCTCCAAATTTAAACAACAACACAGAAATAGGAATGGTGGGTATGGGAAAACCAACACCTTCAGCAGAGATCTGAAAAACTATACAGTGAAGCAAAAATAACAGTGCACAACTCTGAAGTCAGCCAGCAAAGATATAAAATTAGTCAAATAACAATTACCAGTACACAACTCTGAAGTGACAGAAAAATATACTCAGCTCTGTATATCTCTAGATAGTTTGAAGAGCACTCTTTCAGGACACAGGAAGGCTCCAGCAATGATATGCAGACTTTTTTACTAAGAGGGTCTAACTTTATGCAAGTAATCTTTGAGATGGTCAGATAACACACAGGATGTAAAACCAGTTATACCAACTTAAGACACAGAGAAATAGGGGGAGGGTGGAAAAACACATTCAGCAGAGATCTGAAAAACTATACAGTGAAGCAAAAATAAAAGTGCACAACTCTGAAGTCAGCCAGCAATGATATAAAATTTGTCAAACAACAATTACCAGTACACAACTCTGAAGTGCCAGAAAAATATACTCAGCTTTGTATATCTCCAGATAGTTTGAAGAGCACTCTTTCAGGACACAGGAAGGCTCCAGCAACGATTTTCTGTGTGTACAAAACTTACAGTAAATATGTTAAAAATATATTTTTTTAATAATCTTTGCATGATTGTGTGGTGTGCTGCAGCACGCAAACATGCCTTATAAAAAAAAACATGAAAAAAAATCAAATATTAATATCATGAGACAGAAATGTATTGCAGGACCCTGTGTGTAGTATCTACAATGGTACACTGGTGCTGTTGCTAATGGAAGAGTATAGTATCCAGGTTGAGAGTACAGATCCCTATGTAAATGAGTTGTAGTTACTGAATAGTGTAATGGGGTAATCGCGTCCACAGATCCCCTCCGTGTAGGCAGAGAACCATGTTGAAGTCCACAGAGGAGGTAGCTGACATCAAGAGAGGGGGTATCTACTAACTTCTGAGCTGATGGGAGCATAGCTGTTCCTGTATGCACAGTGAGCCACCATGCTGAGAATGCAAATTTGAGGAAGGGTGTCCTTTGACTGCTAAACATTGTTTACCTATGGGGCAGGCATTTGCGCAGTACACCACAGTCCTCAGAGTATCTAAAAGGCCATTGATGTATTAATTAGTGTTGCTCCTTGCTTAACTTAAAGTAGGGCCATTAAATGATGTCAATGAGATGTTATGCAGGTGTAATGCATCATAGGTAGCCAATCACACAGGCAGCACATACCATAGAGCACTATGAAGTATGCATGCACCATACAATCTGATTTTCCCCCATACTCTGCACCATTGGAAGACAGACTTGGGAATTTTAACTGAAATAATGCTAAGGGCTACTGCAGGTCTGCTACATTTGTATGTGTTAGATACTGCTGCTGACAATAGGCCTAGGCAGAGAAGCAGAAGAGTGTTCAGGCCCAGGGTAACCTTCCAGGAGCTACATGAGCTAGAGATTGTAGAGTGCTACAGAGTGGACAGGGACATACTACAAGAACTCACTGAGCTTTTCCACCCTCAGCTCAGGCCCAGTGGAACCAAAGATATGTATAGCCCTTAGGATAATAGCCACAAGTACCTTGCAAAAACCAGCTGGGGACATGATGGAGGTCTCACAGGTATCAGCATCTAGGGTACTCCACCAATTCCTGGATGCCATGCTAGCAGATGCCAGTAAGCACATATATTTTCCCTCACCCCTGAGGTGAGGGTCAGCAATATGCAACACTTCTACCATGTAGCACACTACCCTGAGGTACTGGGTGCCAAAGATTACACTCATGTACACATCAAAACACCACCCAGTGAGGAGGGTAGAATCTATGTCAACAGCAAGGGGCACCATTCCATCAACTGCTAGGTCATGTGCAATGCCCAGGAGATTATTATTAATGTGTGTACTGGCAGCCCTGGCAACTATCACAACTCCCATATCTGGCATGCATCACTGCTATACCAGATGTTTTCTAAGGGGGACATCCCACCCAGCCATTTAGTGTGGGATGCTCGCTACGCACTGGAACTGTGGATGATGTCACCCATCAGAAATGCACACACACCCACAGAAGAACTCCATAAAGAGGCACATGCACAAACTAGGAACATCACAGAACATGTCTTTGGGTTGCTGAAGTCATGGTTCTGGTGTCTCAATATATGTGGTGGAGCTCTGCAGTACACTCTAGCCACATGTGTACATATGTTCACAGTATGTGGCATGCCAAACAATATGATTCTGCAGAAGCAGCTGCAGCAGGAACAGCATAGGAAAGGGATAACACAGCCTCCCACCAGTGCCTAGGTCACCACAGCCACACTCACAGGAGGACTTGGAGGAGGAGGAGCCCTCTGATGATGTCCCTGTAGACAGACATATGTGTGCCCAATATGTCCTGGTATTGGCTAACTGTCAACGCACAGCACATTCACTGACAACCTAGGGCCCTAGGGAATGACACATTACTCCTACTCACATACATATATTAAAATAGTTGATGCCAGTCAACCCACACAACCTATAACTATCCATGTATTGGCTGTGTACCACTTGTATAACACAGACTCAGCCCTGAACTACACTTCTGTCAACTACTGCATTCTCAAGGTAAGTCTCTAACCTACACACTAATTGTAAGGATTATTATAATAAGGTATCATATGTCTGGATCTGCTGCTATACAAGGAAATATAGAGGGCTGTTTGGCCAGATGTAACATCCACATGGGACAACCGATACCAAGTCCAATAGTATGTGTCCCTTAATATTCACTAGGGCTCATGGTTGGAATATTCATAACATCAGGCAAGGGAGATGTTAAACAGTGTGCACATGTGATGTTTGGACTACTGTCTACTCAAGCTGATCATATGCTGTTGTTCCCCCACCACCAACACAGCAGTGTACCCATAAAACCACTTTAACAGAAAATCAGCAATGGCATATCAGTGGACCAGACAATGTCAGAGCTGTAACATAGATATTGCTCACACATTGTATGTCTCTCTTCATGCAGTATTACAATGTACATATGTATGCTGTTGATTGTGCGATGAATGACTCCTCTCTGTCTAGCGACCTATGTGGCTCAATGGACTAGGGAAGCTAGCATGAGTGATGGTGTTGATGGTGCTAATCTGGAATTACTTACTTCTTTTGCATGTGAGATAGTAGTATGTTGGTGCTTTCACAGAATGTCATACCTCACAAACTCTTAGTGCAAGACATTTGGACAAAGCCAGAAAGATTGGGGGGACAAAGGCCCAAACATAGGGACAGACAAAGGCCCAAACATAGGGACAGATTTTAAATATTAGACACATAAACCTAGACAGTTGCTGGAATTAAACATGTTGCAGTGGTACATATTTTCTAATGGATATATAGTCTGCCACATGATTATTTGTCTCTATTTAATAGAATGTATTGATGTCAACAATAAATAAAGCACCGGAAGACCACAAATGTTTGAGGAACAGACCAAAAATATGAGGCAAAACTCTGGACATTATGTGAAAATCAGGAGAGTTGAGAGGTATGCAGTCTATCAGTCTGTTGATGTTGTAACATTACCAACCTCAGTCACATATTTAGTACAGTAGACAGCTGGGGAATGCTGTGGAAATTCTCAGTGAAGTGCAGTACTGCAGAAACGGGGGCGGATGTTAATGTCTGTAACATATAAAATCTGGGACTGGAATACAGGTAGGTTTGGCCTGGAGTCACATTATAAGCACTGACAGTACCACCGGACATGCCCGTACACTTAGTAAAAATGAACACAATTCTGTTGGCCCTTCATTGAAATGACCTGTTATGTATAAATGTCTATACATACAGACATACACTTATGTGTATCCATCTGTCAGTATCTCTCTCTCTCACATGCATAGTATATATATATTGCTATGCAGTGTCAGACAGATTTGTACTGACACATATAGCTATATATCCTAAAATGATACCTAGACACCCCCCATATATCTACATAACACATAAACATAGCATACACGCACACACACAGCTACATTTATATATACATCCCTGTTATATACAGAAATATGTGTGTGGATGTCTGCATTGTCCAACATACCCTAATTATGGTGAGTAAACTGCACTATCACACAGCCATAGTATGGACAGTGCACATTGTCCCTGCCCACAGTGTCACCTATCTAACTGCAAGCAACCACATATGGCCATACTGGTAACTGTGCATGTATGGCTAGGATAACAACAGTTATCTCACTGCTAGGATACTAGATGCAGATAACTGTATGAAGCAATATCACTCTGCAGGCCAAACATGCTGTACAACACAAACCTAGTTTGTATAATTCACAAGTACTGTGCCTGCAATAACATATACAGCAGATCTGACCTGTGGTGCATGTGTTAAGTACTGTGATCTGTAGTGTATAAGCCTAGATAGGTAAGGATTCTAATCTCACTGCAGCTCACTTGTTATGTGTGTGTATACTCCTGCAAAACAATGGACATGCCCTCATGGGGTATCCAGAAGAAATGGTTATGCAATTTTTGGGTCCATAACTTGCTGATGGCTTCCAAACTGCACTGTTCTACAAGGCCCAAGGATGTTGGCTACCTTAAGACTACCAGCTGACAGTGTAGCATCAGACATAAGCTGTGGCATATGTTACAAATCCTGTGATCTGTAGTGCAAAAGCCTAGTTAGATAGGGGTTCTAATCTCACTGCAACCCACTTGGTGTGTGTGTGTGTGTGTGTGTGTGTGTGTGTGTGTGTGTGTGTGTGTGTGTAACAGACATCCCCTCATGGGCTATCCAGCAGCAATAGTTGTACACTTTTTGGGCCTGTAACTTGCTGCTGACTTCCAAACTGCCTAATGATGTCCAGCTGAGAATGTAGTATCAGACATATGCTGTGGTGCATGTGATAAGTACTATGATCTATAATGTATAAGAATAGATAGGGAAGGGTTCTTATCTCATTCTGGGCAACACGGTGCATCTGTATATCCATATTACATATGTATGATAACCTTTGTAACTTAGACATAGTTAGGCTTTTGCATTATTTTAATTGTAGCATGTGATGTGCTGACCATAACAAGGCTTGCTGATATCAACAAACATTATATATATATATTCTAAACTGGTAGTACTAGCAAACTCGAGTTGTGTTGCATGCATCGGGTACTGTGATTTGTAGTGTATACCAGCACATAGGTAAGTGTTCTAATCTACATACAGCCAACTTGCAGTATGCGTGTGCCTTGGCATGTCCTGTATGCAGTGAGTGGAAGTGGTGCTAGCCTGAATGTGGCCATGCTTGTGTTTGAGGCTGTTACAGCAGTATACATCATGTTATGGAGCCATAGGAATTTAACTAGCATAATGGCCATACAGCCCTCACAATCACAAAAATTATATTCACCTTGCTACAGGACCAGCACATATTGCCCCACTCCAAGAGAGACTCAGGCAGACGCTGTGTATTGAGATGATGACTGGTCAGCGAAACAGATGGCATGCACTGCGGTGCTCTGTGTACCATTAGGCAGTGTCGGTTTCAAGGGTGTTTTTATGTCTGCTAGACAAATGTCTCCCACACACACATGTAGTACTAACGTCACACAGTAGGTTAATGTCCTTACAATAAGTCATCCATCTACTATGCTCCCTATAGATAGGCAGCATATGCTCTCCAGCAAGGTCACATCTTGCCCTGAAGCAGACCTTATCTCAAATTATGAATGCATGAGTACTTTGACCACCTTGGTAGGCTGTCATATAGATGTGAACGTATGGAGCCATGCATGCATACTGCTTTACCTTGCAGAAGTCATATTTCTGCTGTGCTGCGATGCCATGCTGTGTCATTGTGCAACAATACAGGCACTACAACATCATCCAACATAAGGTTCACAAAATATGTTGCATACTTATGACACATGGCAACATACAATGTATGCTGGTGACCATGGCAAAACAATACTGCATTACACAAGTACATGTCAAGTACTATAGTCACCCTGTACATCAGACACACAGCTTAATTCCCCTGTATTGATGGGAAGGATACCAGGGATGTGGCACAGGTATCATCACTTGCACATGGTGATGTAGGGTAGTGCTGGAGGCTTAGGCTGGCCCAAACAGTTGACAGAATGTGTGTGAGTCAGGAAGGGGAGCGGGTTAGATGGACCATGGAGAGGTGGTGTGCATGTCTGTAGGTGGCCTGCATGTGACAGAAATGTGCATGTGCATGTATACAGTCAACCTCAGTGCTAGCCCTACATGTGTGTGTGTTGGACTGCTTTGGACCGTACATTGTACAGTTGGCAGTAAACCATCTCTGGCCTTGAACACAGGAACTGGCTCTGCCAGGAGTTGCACTGGCACCACCATGCCCAAGGTCAGATGTGATGCTAGTACCTGATGGTGACTGCTAGGACTATGTCCCCCACAGGACCAGACAGGATTACATGCCCATAGCCTGCCATGTCAGGGTGTGGACAACACACTCCCCTCTATAGCACTGGATGTACTGTCACTACAGGACTGTAACTGTGCATGGCCGCATAGATTCTCAGCAGATGGTGTTGATGACCTATGTCCACAGGTCCAACACTGAACTCCAATCACACATTCCAGCACAAACAATGTGCAGTCCAAAACAGACACTTTCTCAGCTGACCATCTGTTCACTGCATCAGTGAACTGATCCAGAGTGTCCCCAATGTGGTGGAGGCAGTTACAGATATTGGACTGTATTGCATCCATAACCCTAACCGTACCTCTGGTGTTCCATTCAGAATGTGCCTGTGCCTCCATGATGGCCCAAAACATGCACTGAGTGACCCTTGATGTGACACCTGCAACAGGTGGTGGATGGACAGCAGTCCTCCCATGAGCACCCTTGTCAATCTGCCTGTGTGGGACCTTGTCAGATTTCTGGCTGTGGCCAGTGTCTACACTCACTGAAGCCATAGTTGCCCCACTGGCCTGTTCAATGTCTTCACCCTCTGCCTGTGCAATATTTGTGGGCTGTGGGGGCTGGGTATATGTGGGCATTCTGATTTTGTGTGGTGACAATGGGGGCAGAAGAGAGATATAAACCTTTGGGACAGATTCAGCCCCCAACAACCCCATATGTGCTTCACTGTGACTGCCATCATTACCAGAGTCTGAAAAGACACTGACATCAGGTTGTGTGGGGGAGGGACCCCAACTACCCCTGGGTCACCTGTGGAAACCAGGACAAAACCAGTACATTACTACCTGCACTATTATGTATGGCAAATCCACAAAGAGCCATAATAATGAAGATCCACAACTGCATTACCTGTCTCACGTCTTCTCATCTCCACTTTTATGCACAACAGACTTCCTCACAACAAAATACACATTAATCTCAAGGCCTTTATAGCAAGCACATCAGGTACTGTAAATCATGTGACACTTGACAAGTACAATGTATCTTTTACATATGCAGTATGATATTATACCTGATAAAACAGCACATAAAACTTAATACACCTATCTTAACAAATGTACACAAATAGAAATTTCAATGCCTACAGTATGTACCGTCGACCTTTCGGTTTTTACAAGGCATGTCAGATTAATTCCTTCATGTACACCTGTAGGCTTATTCTTTCTGAACTAAAACTGCAAAAGTGTTTCTGCTCATTCAACTACACTCCTATGATTATCCATTCTAGGAAACCTAGGCAGCTGTTCCAGACTGGAACATACAAACATTCTACTCTGGTTACACACAACATTAAGTGTACATAGGGAATTATCCTGGCCATTAACCTCAATAGCATATATATGTTCCATAACAAAACAGTATCAAGCTTACCAGGAGCAGGGCCATGGTCTTGGACAACTTCTGATGGACCTGTAGAAAGGTGTAGGTGAGGTAATTTCAGTATCACCACATGTTGCAGCATAACAAGGTAATACCTGCATATATCTCACATGTATAGTAGCTACTGTGTTACTTGATGTATTGGTGACAGTCTGAGTATGATTGCACAACTGAGCTTAAACCCCGCCCACAGCACATTGACCTGACACCTACTTAAAGGTATGTACAGCCTGACAGAATGACTGCTACAGTATTACAATGGTGATCACAGTAAGCTTACCTGAACGCTCCTCTGCTATGAACACTGTGGCACCCACCTCCACAATGTATGGTGTGATGGATGCCTGGGAGCTGTCGTGTGTCCCTAGGTTTGCCAAAAATTCCTCAGTAGCCATGAGTGGTTGTTCCATTGCTGGCCCTCCACTGGTGATTGCATGATCCCTGGCTACATCAGCTGCCCTTTGTCATGCAGCATTTATCATGTCTGTGGCATGGTGTCAAACCTGCTCATATGTCCTGTCCTAGTGGCCATGGTCATTCATATCCTGGACAAGGTCTGCCCAAAATGCAGCCCGCTGTTCCCTATTATGCCTCCCCCTGGATGGGATGATGTGATGATGCTACCATAGTCCTTGAAGTATTAGTTCATTCTCCACATCTGAGAAGGGAGCATGACATCTGCAATACATTAGTCCTGAAAGACACCAAAAGGGAAACAGATTACAGGATCAAATATGTGGATGTCCACTACAGTATGTACAGATGCAGCAAGAACAAAATGGCCAGCACTATCCACTGCTTGCTCACACATATCATAACCCACAGTGTGACAACATACTACATGTGTGGATACAACCCTGATAGTATCATTACTGAGGTAGTTCCCTGTTTGCCATGAGCGATTCTGCTGTATGATCATACACCCAACATTCCAGTCCATTGTGGTATGTCACCTAAGGCCAGCCACCCAATAATATATAATAAGACCAGTGCCAGACAAATAACAGTGTGCTATTACACCCACTATATAGGGACAGTCCAACAACACCAGTGTGACAGAATGACAAAAGACAATGCAACCCTGATATATTGCACATCCCCTGTATGTGTAAGACAGTAGGGTATCAATGACATGTCATTACCACAGGTCTAAGACAGGCTTACTTCTGTAATCCCTTCTATCCTCCCATCTGCATCCTGCTATAAACAAAAAAAAACAGTTACATGCCTGGTGGAGTGCAGTACTCCTCTGTTGAAATGTACTACTAGTAATGTATCACAAAGGTGTGCTCTGTGTGATGAAAGTCTCATACAGAATGTTTCTCCATAGCCAGCTGCTTGCATTTTAACATGCTTCTCATTAGCAAGTAATTGCCTCTAAACCAATCTGTGACTCTGATATGCTAATTGCTGCCAGAACAGCTGAATTACACTATCATTAGCCAATGACATGCAACCACTGTACAATATATAAGGCTTTCATGTAGAACAAGGCCCCTGAGATGGACATTACTGGGGAGGAGACTACAATGTCGCAGAGGGTAGGTCTGTAGTAGAAACCTTTACATAGAGCTGTGTGTACCACAAGCTGCAGCTGCTGCTGCAGATAATAGTCATTGACAGAGAGTGTGAAAGCTTTGGAGGACAACAAGCTGTAGATGTATCTGTGTCAGCTGTGCCAGGCTTGTTGTAGAAGCAGAATCAGGATGAGGGTACCCTTTACACTCCAATTACAGCATGTGTTTAAGGTACGTATGTTACTCAACTGTGTCAATAACAGAGTAATAGGCGAGATATAGTAATGCTATACTGATATGTGAAGTGTGTCCCTACCCACAGGCCTGTGACTTCCAAGACTGAAAAGCAGTTATTTAATTTGCAATGCTTTGTGTGGATAATGAGTGCATGAGTCATTCATTAATTGCTGTCTTCACAATAATATAATTGAAATTCAACATGTGTGGCAAAATGTACTGTATGCGAGGCATTTAACAGACTGAGCTACTCAGTCACTGCTGTAGCATATGTATTTGCAAGATATATGTGCACACATACAGGCTGTGACAACCATTTAATACATCCATCATTATGTGTCTGACTTTATATGGATGTATTCCTGCTCCAGAGTCCCAGCTGAATATGTATTTTGCCATGAATGCCTTTGCAGATGACTTTCTACATGTTGCTGATAAAAGGGCACATTTAGCTGCTATCACAGGTGTCATCCATTATCATGTCTTTTGCTGTCTAGTGGTGTACTATTGCACCAGAATCCAAAGTACACTCCCATTTTTTCCATTACTTTTTATTCCAGTTTGTGAGGTGTAGTGCAGCACAGCTCCGCTGAAACATATGTAATGACTATAATTGGTAATCACTATGTTTTGTTTAAACCAGCCATTTTAACTAAGAGTTGTGTAGTGTGGCAGGCTAATGCTGTGTTCTGCAGGTATGATGGGCTCAGGTTTGAAACATTGGCAGAGGTGTTTATTTTGTACATGTGTCTTACAATGTTAGAAACACATATAGTCATTAAATCACTAATTAGCTGAGCCAAGTGAAGCTGTGCAACGTGATGCATTGGACAGCAATGCACTTAAAAATATAAAGAAAAAAAGGGGGAGATTGGAAAGTGGTGAAATAGGGGCAAGCAGGGGGAAACACATAGTGAAAGGCAGGGAGGGATGTGCAGGAAGGGTGTAGGAAAGAACCATTGCTATCCATTTCTTGTACAGCAACAACTGTGCACTTGACACAATTTGTCGATGAACTTGGATTCTCAAACACCAGAGAGAGGGGTGAGGACAACATAACTGTATTGTCATGCCAATTGCACCGAATTATGTATGTCCAGTGGGTACGTGTGCGAAATGGAGAGCTATTTGTGGGACAATTTTTTTTTAGGACAGGTGCTCATTTTTTTTTTAAGGTGAGAGTGAAATGCTGGGGAAGGGACATAGGTACATGTGAGGGAGGTAAGATGGGTAGGTGAGGATGCATTTCCAAGCAGACAATACAGCAAGACAGCAGACAGAGGTGGTGTGTGACACATGAGGGGGAGTGAACACCTTGGATAGGCAGAGTGTTGTGGAATCCGAGTCCCATGTGCCTTCAAATGGCAGCAGCATGACTCATATGTCCACCCATGGGACTGTCAGCACTGTTCTATCACTGCCACAAGGGTGGCTCTGCTGGAGCCTTGGCACCAGTGTGAGGCTGTCCCACCAGGTTGGCCAGCACACCCTCAATCAAGCACAGGTGGCAGTCATAGCCATGGTGAACTATCCTGTGCACCAAGACCGACAGCGCCACTCAGTGACAACTGCTCCTCTACAACCACTCCCAGTGGGAGGCCCATCCCTGTCCCATGGGGCGGTGCTACCCAATGCCTCAAGTAGTGCAGAGGCAGTAGAGGGGGCACCACCAGTCTGAGTCCAAGATGCGCTGGAAGCTGATGCCACACCCAGTTGAGACAAGGTAGACGGATCAGCCAGAAGTGGCCTACCTTGACGTGCTGTGGTAAATGAGGTATAGCAATAAGTTATGCTTAGTAATAACCAAACCATTGTTAGCATTAACTGAATCGAACATCATATTTATTCATCCAAATACATATAATTGTATATTATGTGTAACACAACATTAAGTAACATAACAGTCAGTATGGTAACAGCATGCCGGTACAAAGTAAACCATAGAGTCAACAAAAAGTTAGTTTACTGACTATGTTAATATTGAATCATAATAAAACATAACAATAGTCAATCACATTTTCCAAAATGTAGTTAGTTTAACAAAATATGCTATTATTAAGTCATAATAAAACAAAAATAATCAACCACATTTTTCCAAAATATATTTGGTTTAACATAATATGTTAATATTAAATCATAATAATAAATAACAGTAATAAATAAATGAAGATAAGGGGTGGGGGGAGAGATAAAAACATTCTATTACTGACATTGCAGATTATATCCCTAAAAACACTGATAATAGATACTCTACAGATGTTTAATGTATTTAAGTTCAGTGACTGCAATTCTCCTATAGCTGATGCAGCACATATATACCTCTTAAGCTGTTAGCATGGGTCAGTATGGGCCAAGCAATAACAAATGCAGGTACACTACTACACAAAACAGTTTCACATTATGTGGATGTATATAACTACCCAGGTGTTCTGTAAACAGATTTAGTGATACATTGCATTCCAGGTAATAATTTATCTGCTAATCATGTGGCAGATAGATTAGGCAGTTTTAATTTCATTACGAGAAATTGTGACACTTGAGAGGCATGTTTGTATACAGTAAGTAAACTAGACAGCTGTCATGCCTTAGTTGACAGGCACAGACGTAGAACCCAATAGCTGTGACTGTAGGGGATATCTGCAAACAATGTAATAATTGACTGTAGCAACTTAGTACAGGCATGGAAGGGATACAGGCATACTGGGATTACACAGCTTTATTTATGAATTAACAATGCCGTAAAACATGTTCATGGTATTGATGTTAACATTTTGTGAAATCTAAACACAATATCTGCTCATAATATGGGCTACCTCACCCATATAGTTATTGGGTTCTCGATGAGAGAGAAAATGTGAGCATTAGTAGACTGATATGGTCTGAAGAAGCGGGTAAGCCGTGAAAGCTCTCACCAGTTTGTTTTGTGTACATCTATTACTGTTATTAAAATTGTTGTTACCCATCTTCAGCCTTTTGGACATCAGTTTTTGGAATATTGTTGTGTTTGGACTTAGTCTGGGTTCCTACTGAGCTTTTGTTATAACCTTGAGGTACTAATGCCTTTGAGTCACTGATACTTATCTGGAGATCACCTGGAACTAAACTATGAATTGAGCAATACAAGTTACAGGACATTCCTCTGGTATTCCAGTACTATTACAGTGTTATACTAGAATGTAGTGACAGTAGAACAAACATGCATGAAATACAACCATATTGCATATATTAAAAAAGCTGTATTTTATAATCAACAGTGCTAGTGAACACATGTTATTGTTAATGGTTTGAAATATCTGTGAAGTCCACACACAATGTCTGCCCATGGACTGAGCTACCTCACTCATATCATTTATTTATTTATTTATTGATTGATTGCATTTGTTAGCTAGGTAATGTCCGACTGGGCTAGGAGCCCATTTTCAGCGGAGACCAGGGGAGAAAAGCTCCAACAGGTAACAATACAAGGCATTGTGAAATAAGACACATTACAGATGATACAGGACTAGATAAGAAGCACTAATACAGACACAGTACAGGAAATACAGATTCAAATACAATGAAACTAAATCTATATAGTGTCACAACATTGAACACAAGATAACAATAAGGGGATTTCCAGAATACAGCAAATACAAGTTAAACCACAGTGAGACTACATACATATGTAAAAATATACTAACTGAGAAATACACACTTGTTATTGGATGTCCAGTTATAAACAAAGGTTCTCATGAACCTGCGACTAGCAAAGCAGTAGTGTTGTATTAACTTATATGCAATGCAGCATAAGGGAAAATTTTTATGTGAGGGAGTGAATGTGGTAAGGGATGCGTGGAAGAATTAGCCTAGATTATGGCAGGACCAGAGCCAGTGATTGGCTAGGTAGTCTTTTAGGAATTTTTTGAACTCATGATAGGGTTTTTTGTGATAAGCTGAGGAAGTGTGTTCCATAATTTGGCAATTTTGTAAGAATAGAGTGTAGTAACGATGAAGGTTGTGGGAGCAGGTAACTTGTAGCATTAGTTTTTATGATGATCCGAGGAGGCTGAGATTAATACTAGGTTGGACTAGATTAGCAAGAGCAGGGAGGTTGCTGGGTTGGTGAACAATTTTGTGGGCCATGGTGAGTTGACTGAGGGATTAAAGGTTAGGGAGTTTGAGCCAGTTTAGCTGAGAGAGAGAGAGAGAGAGAGAGAGAGAGAGCAGAGCAATGGTGAGTTCTATATGGGTGATTGGTGGCAAATTTGGCAGTTTTGTTGTAACAAGATTCCAGATTGTTGAAGTCAGTCTTACGTAGATTTGTGAATATGTGAGAGCTATAGAGGAGAGTAGAAAGCAGGTGAGACCGAGCAGTAGCCAGCCAAGCGCTGTGAGTTAGGAAAATTTTGTCCTATAGAGGGTGCCCATTTTGATAGAAACTTTTTTGATTGTCAGAGAAATATGTTTATCAAATTTAGATTTTCATCTGTTGTTACACCTAGAAGTTTAGTTTGGTTAGTAGGGTTTAACTTGGTGACATTTGAGGAGACAATTGAGAGATGGGACTGGGAAGGACTGGATTTCCTGTTACCAATGACTATTATCATAGTTTTGTTTGGGTTTAGAATGAGTTGATGTTCAGAGAGGTATTTTTCTATGTCTTGAAAGGAAGATGGTATTTTTACTTGAAGTTCTTATGGAGAGGGAGCTGAGCAGATAAGTGTAGAATTGTCTGCATACTGGACAATGGAGGCTTGATTAGTTGCAGAGCTGAGGTCATTTGTAAATATGCTAAGGAGGAGAGAGCCACGTATGGAGCCTTGGTGTACACTAATAAAGATGGAGAGTAGGTGGGAGAGATTGTTTTCCCATTTAGTAGCTTGCTGACAATTGGAAAGATAGCTATGGAACCAGGAGAGGGATAAGGAGTCTAGACCATAGGATGAGAGCTTGTTAAGTAGTAGCTGGTGGGAAATGGTGTCAAAAGCTTTGGACATATCGAGAAAGAGGGAGGAGACATTGTCCATTTTAGAGATTATGAATGGTGTTGGTGAAAGGCAATAGGGCAGTGATAGTACTATGTTTAGGTCTAAAGCCATGTTGGGAACTGGATAATAGGTTGTGAGTAAGGAGGTGGTTGAGGAGTTGATTGTGGATGCACTTTTCTAGTATTTTTGCAAGGGGTGAAAGGGTGGCTATGGGATGGTAGTTTGTAAGTTCTTTAGATGGTCCACCTTTGGGGAGGGGAATGATATGAGATATTTTCCATAGAATTGGGTCATATTGTTCTCAAATGGAACACTTATTCAGGATTGATATGGAGTTGGTAATAGATGGAGCTGTGATTTTTAGAAATTCATTTGGAAGTAGGTCAGCTGTGAGACAGTATGGTTTTAGCTTGGTTAGGAGTGATTTTATGTAACTTGTTTGGATGGGAGTATAATTAAAGGGGTTGGGATTATAAGAGTAGGATTGGGGAGGGTAAAAGGTTTGCTATGTTGGTCACTTAGCAGAGAGGTTACAGTATTTATAAAATGAGAGTTGAATTGAGTAGCAAAAGGGGTCAGTGTTGTTTGAGGTGGCTGGGGCAGGGGTTGAGGTGTGGCCAGGACTGAGGGGATAGTTAATACTTTGCCAGAATTTTTGGTGGTTGTTTAAGTGTGTCTGTTGACAGGTTAGGAAGTAAGCTTGTTTGTCTTTCTTGATTTGCTTTTTAGCTTGATTTCTTAGCTGTTAATATGTAGAGAGGTTTATTTTGTCTCTGGAAGCATGGTAGGTGACCCAAGCACTGTCTCTGCATTTTAGTAGCAATTTGGTGTCAGTGGTTAGTCAGGGTAGGAGTTTGTTTTTTGAGCAAATTTTCCTGGTGGGAGTGCGATTATGAAGCACACTAAGGAAGGCATTGTTGAAGTATTGAACAGCCAGATCTAGTTGGAGGTTTTTAAGAGGTGCCCAGTTGTATTGTTGCAATAGCTGATTAAATAAGGAGGGGGGGGTCTTGCTATGGATATATTTGTAAGTAATGTTGAACTGGGAATGGACGCATTTTATGTATAGGAAGGTTGGAGTATGATCACTGAGGGAGTCTGGAAGACAGCTTAGTAGGTAACCAAGGTTGGGTTTGTTAGTCTATATCCAGTCTAATGTAGACTGTTTTTTGGAATGTCTGTCTATGTGGGTAGGACAGGCTATGGTTTGGGTGAAGATGAATAGGTATAGGAAGTTGAAGGGGTTGTTGGATGAGCAGGAGTGCCAATCAAGGTTGAAGACACCAAGAATAATAGTTTCTTGATTGAAATTGCTAGATCCACAAGACCTATTAAGGTTATTACCAGGAGGGAGATACATGACTATGATCATTATAGATTTGTTTGGGTTTATGTCTAGGCAGGCAGTTAGGATTTCTGAGTTGGGCAGGTCAGGACTGGTGCAGCTTGGTTGAGCAACGTTAAGGGTGTCCTTGAATATAATGGTGACTCCTCCACTTCTTTTAATTAATCTGTCTAGTCTAATGATGTTATATCCACATGTGATCACTTCTATGTCTTTGATGTGGGGCTTTAATCACGGCTATGTCAGGAGAATAGCTGGCTAGGGCAGCATGGAAATCACTAGCTTTTTTGATTATGCTATAAAGACTGAAGTTGGTAAAGAGCAGATCAGTATTAGAGGTGTTAAGTAGAGGGGGTAGGGGTGGGAGATGTTTAAAGATTTAATAGGATTTGTTGGGGTGAAAGGTGGGGGAGATTGGCGGCAGGATGACAGGTTGTTGTTGGGACCTGGGTTGGGGTGGATGTCAGCATGGAGTTTAAATTGTTTTAGAGAGTAAAATAGAAAATGTTTAAGGCTGTTAAACAATTTGTGACATCTGAGTGTAGGGGACTTGGGGTAGTGATTGTGTATGTGTTTAAAAGGCTGGAGAGGAGTGGTGGAGTTGCTATAATGTTGTGGGCTAATGTTGGTATATGTGTGGGTGAGATGGGAATGGGAGCATAGAGGGAGTGTTGAAGAGTGAAAATGATTGATGTGGTATGAGCTGAGGGAGGTGGAGCTGTAGGTTAGGTAAAGAAAGTGGAGTAGAAGTATATTGGATACAACAGAGTAGTAGAGATGCATGGTGAAATGTAGACAATTGAGCAGTAGATCTGAGTGCAGAAGGGGGTAGAGTGGATTGGAGGAGATAAGTGAACTATAAGAGGAAAGGGTGGGGTTGATGGGTTGGATGAATAGCTAAGAAGACAGCAGTGGATAGGCTGATGGGGAATGGGTGTGGTTCAGATACGTAAAAATCTAGTGAAAGTGGGTGGGTGGGAATGGGATAGGGTAAGGGAGGGGAGTGAGCCCTCGCAAAGTGAAGGCTGAATGGAGCAGGTTGTACAAGGTCAATGAGGCAGAGCAGTACAAGTAAGTCAACAAAAAGCTATCAGTTGGAGAACGTCCATTCATCAGGTCAGTGCAAGCCAGGAGACAATCTATCATTATAAAGAATGTGTATGAGTCTTGTACTTTTAACACTATAGAGTGTCTGCTAAGATAAATTGTTCCTTAGTTGCTTGAGTGAGAGGTACACACTTTCCCTTTACTGGGCTACAGAAGTAGGAGGGGGCGGAATACTAAAGTTACTTCACTCCAGTTTAGTGTGAACACCACAAAGGTTAACAGAACATTGCTTCTGTAAATTAGGACAGGATAATTAACTTGAAATTAGTTACAACGTACACTGCAGTTGCTTCTATTTTAAATGCTGAGGAATCAGGACCCTGAAGTCTTTGGTCTGCAGTTAATACTAGGGAATCAGGTTCAGCAGTTGGGGCTGCAGACCAGTGTAGTTAGGGTGATAAAGAAACTGTAGTTGCTTCAATTTTAAATACAGAGTAATCAGGACCCTGAAGTCTTTGGCCAGCAGTTAATGCTAGGGGATCGGGTTCAGTAGCTGGGGCTGCAGTCCGCTGTAGTTAGGGCAATAATGAAACTGCAGTCACTTCTATTTTAAATGCTGAGGAATTGGGACCCTAAAGTCTTTAGCCAGCAGTTAATGGTTGGGGATCGAGTTACCCTGCTTGGTCTGCAGTCCTCTGTAGTTAGGGTGATAAGGAAACTGCAGTTACTACTATTTTAAATGCCATTATTACCTGATGTCTGAGGAAGAGATAGCATTATATGACCGATACTGGCCTGGAGACAGCCTTAGACAGTGCTATGAGTTAAGCAATACAGTTCATAGGCCATTAGATTTGCTGACTACAGCTATTACACTGTTACACTTGACTGCAGCAACCTTACCATAGTGCATACAGCTCTATTGCAATGGTTTTGACAACACAATCCTGCTGAACAACATTTTGCTTACTGTTACTAGTATTGTTATTGTTTTATTGAAATACAGTTCTTATTGTTCATGTATTGCACTACACTCTACAGCTCTAATTGTCCATTTATTGCACTATAGTTCTAGTTGCCCTTTTATTGCACTACACTTTTTCTTGTGTATACTTTATTGCAGTGAATGCTTTACTCTTTCTTGCTTATTGCACTACAGTTGGCATACTAAATCTGTACTTACCACACTCACAGTGTAACCTGGTCAGGTGCCTGGCATGGGATGCACCATTGCAAGCCCTCTCAGCTGCAGCTGTTGGGAGAGAAGCATGCCATTATGCATACCACATTTGCAGACATTCAGCTTGCATTTTGGTAAGACAGAGGAAGACATAATTACATACTTGTGGGACATTCCCATCTCAAGCTTTCTAGACCCAGGTGTACAGGGTTCCCCTCTTTCTCCTTTTCAGGTCATCATAATGTTGAGAAAGCCTCCCATCTGTGCTTGGATAACCAGTAACACTGGTGAGTTCCCTGGACAAATGGTCCCAGGCCTTCACCTTAAACTCTGAGCTCTGGAATCCATCCTGCATCAGTCAGGGTTTCATTGTTTTTAACAAGAAGCCGAACCATGACCTGAGACTCCTGAATGCCCCGCCTCTGTGCCTAAAAGCAAACACCTTTTCCAACAGCACCAGCGACATCAACAGTTGATTGAACTCCAATGACTTTTGCAGAATGAATGACTATTGGGCTTAATATAGGCTGTTTTCCTGCCCTTACACATCTCTCAGCAACATTCAAAAAAGTGTCACATCACTTAGTGTGCAAACAAGCAAAGCGAAACCAAGTAGTGTGAAAACTCGCAGAACCATGGTTTTAGCAAGGCTTAGCACCGTCAAACATTGGTAGCCTTAACATGTTTATACACTGCTTAGCATGCATGATCACTGCTTAGCAGAGCAAAGCAGTGCCAAAATTCACAACAGTTTCATAAAACTAAAAAAATATATTACATTCATTTACAGTCATATTCTAGCTGTTATGAACTCGAACACAGCACCTATTACACATAATGCCATAACTCTATCCATGTAGCTAGTCAGATGTTATAAAAGCTGGTATACCTTCATATATACTACTAGGCTACTTGTTAATGTTGCTGAGCACCATGTCAAAACAGGCAAGCATGTTTAAATGCACCTATAAATAAATAATTAACTACATCCAGTTTCTATTTGTAGATGTCTGCCAGGTGTCGGCTATATATGTATAAGCTCCGCTTGCACTGCGCAAATAAAAATTAAAAAAAAAATAATTATGATAATAACATCTGCTTTCTATTTTTAGATGTCTGCCAGGTGTCAGCTATCTATATGTGAGCACAGCTTGGCATTGGTACTCTCCGCGCCACACAAACATGCAGTAAAAAAAATAAATAAAATAAATAATTTAAAAAACATAAAACATAAAAATGACATATTATACAGTTGACACACTTCACAACATTACAACAGCAAAGAGGAGCATTACAAGGAGTCTCACATTTATCCGCAGCCACAGGTAGCTGCTACACCTCTACCTACACTGATTCAATATACATGCTCCTCAGCTCTCCCTCAGTAGTGCACCATCATTAATATGCATGCCACGCTGCCAAGGGGGAACCGTGGCTATGTACATGGATACATTCAGTGTAGGCTCTACACTGTGCCTACACAGATTTTATTAAATCCTGGAGATACTCTTAATAACTGCCATTTAATGCTTCAGCTTTTTCCCCTCACCCTCTGCCTTTCCTATCACACTCAAAGGGAACATTTCAACATCCTTAATTCAATGGAATAAACTCCGGCTGAGAATATTGTACTATTCCATTAAGCACCACGCCCTTTAATAGCTTCCTTTTGACCATAAAGCATCACCCCTCCCTTTGCCTTCTTCATTATACTCAAAGGGAAAGTTCAACATCCTTAACTCAAAGGAACAAACTCTAGCTAAGAGAATGACATTACACCGTTAAGCACTATACCATTAAATCTGTTGTGCTTTGGACTTTTATATCCTTATAGATGTGTACAAAAGCTAGGTAGATGTAATGAATTACTATGAGAATAACTAACTGATTGTTTCTTTTGGGATCTCCAAACATTCTCAGCAGGTATATCCCACTCCGCTCACCCTTACATCACTCAGGCTCACTCTGCTCCCCTACACTACCCCGAATTCCACCCCCTCCTTATTCTACATTTATTCTATACCACTCCCTAAAAGATTTGACCACTCAATATCGGGATAGTACCGAACTTCGGCTCATCATTATAATTACGTAATCTCTTAATCATCTCTGCCACTTTCTCATCCAACCCATGTAAACCCTACCAGGTATGACCACTCAATAGCAAATAATTAAAACTCCTCCCCACACTATATTAGTTAATCTCTTAATCTTCTCAACATCTTTCTCTCTACATCCCAGACAACCAATATCCTTTCATCCCACCCTAATCCTTCATAGTTTCTTCTACTTTTACAATTAAAAGACTTTTTCATCAATCCTAGCCCTCTACCACCCCTCCCCCTGTTCAGTAACTCGTTTAAACAAAATTCTACTCCTTATATTATTCTTTCATATTCTAGTACTGACCTTGAACTTAACATACTATTGCTTTCCCTTAAACTACACTACCACAATCAAAACCTCTAGCCTGCTTCTTAATCTAGACAATTATACTAACAATTCTAATATATCTCCTAGTCTTTTCAATTTCTCTATTAATCTCTGCCTTAAATACAAAATACTTCACTGTGATTACCCCTACCTAAAAACAAAACATCCACTCATGTGCACATTTAAGAATTATTCCAATTCTTTTACTACAGAAGGCAAAGATTAAATTGTATGGGGACATTCACCCAAATCCTGGTTGTACTAATCTAAACCCAACCTTAACCACACCAGCTCCTACTAGCACCATAGCAGCCCAAATATCTCCCATTTTTCCATTATAAGCGATCTCTTCTGTAATGCATCTTTTACTTCTTATACAAAAATATTTCCACCAAGTCCAATTCCCATTCACAGACATAGCATATTTCCATTGCAACAAGCAGAAGTCCAGCCAAAAAGCTAAACCTTCCAGCATTAAATTGTCAAAGCATTTGTAATAATATTACATTTCTACATGCCTGAATATCACCCTATTCCAAATGTATCCTAGCTATTATTGAAACAAGGCTTAAATCCAATATAAAAGATATAGAAATACTACCTCCAGGCTATAATATCATGAGGACTGAATGACCCAACAAAAAAGGGGCAGAGTCCTCCTCCTATTACAACTTCATCCCACATTTCACTCAGCTGAAATACCCATAACACTTTTAAAGCCACATCCTTCCTGGAAACAACATACCCATACTTGAAGAATTTCTCTCCTTGGTGTCTAGTACTTTTGCTTATGAAAAAAAATCATTTTGAGTGATGTGAATATTGACTGGCAAAATGTAGCCTCTGACAATCCCTCATCCTGCATAAATCTATATGGTATAAATTAATTAATCACAACATCTACTATATACAAGAAAAGCAATAAAGGCACAATTCTTGACTGGATTTTAGTCTCACACCCCAGTAAATATCCTGTCAGGGGAACCTATCCTAACTCCATAAGTGACCATCTCCCCGCATACACCTGCCCATCACCCCAATAACTACCAACTTAAACCAACCAGGAATGCAACAAATATTAACAAAGATTTATTCAACTATTAATACCTTTTTTAAACAGCCTAAAATAACCTTGCACCTCTACAGAGAAAAAAGAATAAAAGTAAAATGCTCTCCTGACTATCCACCTTCACTAAAAACATTATGTACATGAGAGACATGACTTGGAGGAGTAGTTAAATAAAAAAAGAAAACCTCAAATTTTCAGTGATACAAGGAAATTTGCATTCAAGCTAAAAAACACATATACAAAGATAATAAACGATACTATGACGAAATACAACTTAATCATAAAAAATATCCAATGCAATTCTGGTCCTCTATTTACAGTCTACTCAATTCTGGCTGAAAAAAGACATGTAACCCTCTCAAACCTGCTCCTTCATTTAAATAACAACTACATTTAATAAATACTTTAGAGAGAGCATTGCTGCTCTTTCCAACAGCACATCACTCTCCCCTACACAAACCCATAATATATTACCAACTACCCCTCCACTAACACAGTAACTTCTGAAAAATATGAAACCAAACAATCCTAAGCCACAAATGCTAGCAACTTTTCCTTAAATCCTGCAACAATTTCTACTATAAAAAACCCTGCTATTTAAACTTAAACTTTGCTCCACAGCTGCTGAAAACTTACTTCCCAAATGCCGCAAGATGGCAGCTATCTTAATCAATTGTTCCATACTAGAATCTTATGTCCCAGCTATCTGGAAAAAAATCATATGTCATTCCAATGCACAAGGGAGGAAGCTATACAAGTGAAGTCTATAGTTTTTGTCCCTTGGAAAATTCTCTTCCCTCTCTCAGAAACCCTAGAAAATGTATCCACTCTCAAATTCTTCACCATCTCCACTCAGAACAGCTCTTAACCGGTATTCAACATGGATTCTGCCATGGCCATAGTACAACTACTGCACTATTATCTTTTCTAGATAATATAAACAAGAAAAAAGACTCTGGCAAAGTTACTTCTACCATATTTCTGGATCTGTTCAAAATCTTCAGTACTGTCTCACATAGAAAACCATCTTCAACAACTGCTCCATCTCATCTATCTCCTCCTTCACTTCAATGATTTAAAAGCTACCTATCTGATAGACAGAAAACTGTTAGATGGCAACATCCTTTCTCTCCTTACCTCATTGCTGCCACTGGTGTATCCCAAGGTTCAATTTTTGGTCCACTCCTCTTTAACATTTTTATTAATGACCTTCATATGTCTTCTAGTCAAGCATTACTTACACAGCATGTTGATTATTCAACACTAACATGCCCGTCTGACACTCTGGAGCATCTTCTTGAAATCACACAAGAAACCTTCACTTCTATTGAAAACTAGCTTTACAATGCCCAATTATTACTCAGTCCCCAAAAAAACTACTCCTATTCCTTCCCAAAGCATAGCTGAAGGGCAAATCCAGCTTTAAAATATTCTCACTTGTATCCTGTACAAATCTGCTTGGTGTAACAATTGATGACAACCTCATATCTGAACTTCACATTCAAAATAATATAACGAAACTCACCAGAAACTTGGAATGCTTTAGAGACATAAAACTTTCTTACTAACTCTGCTAAAATCACCCTGGCAATCACTTATCTCCTTCCTTCACTTTTGCATAGTGCCCTTATCCTTACCAGTTTTCAGGTATCTGTTAAAACTAAACTTGAAATATGCTGCAACAAAGTTGCAAAACTTGCTACCAGTAAATGATACTGTACACATCACTGCAAGGCCTATAAAGTTTGAACTGGCTTGAACTACTCCACTATCTGGACTTTGTACTACTAGCTACTGCCCACAATATTATTTATAAACCCCATGCCTACCCTACACTAAGCACTATTCTTATTTACTGCCTATAAAGACCTCTTCATTCTAATAATAAAATATTTCTCACCATCTATAACCCCCCCCCCAAAAAAAAATACAAAAATTGGAAATAGCCTTTACTGCTAATCTTTTGCAAAAAAATGGAATTCTATTCCACAGGCTATTTGAACTGTAATTTACCATACCTCAATCTGGCATCTTCTGAAAGAACACCTATAAAACTCATGGCTCTGCTCATGCTCTACCCCTGGTTGAACATCAATCTTGTCAATGTTTTTTGACACCTATCTATACAGTTTCTCTACCCATCACTACTTCCACACCACCACCTAGCTATCCTACCCTCTCTATCACTTTACATAACGTATTCCTATCACATCCTCCCTATTTACATTAATCTATTCTAATCTCTTTCTCCCTTTATAGTTACAATTAAACTAAGCACATGACTTTTACTTATTATTGCTTGTGAAGTGCCAAAAGGACACTCTTCAGAATTGTCCATAATGTTTTACTTGGCTTTTTCCTATTGTTCTCTTTGTAACATATTTTTGTTATATCTATATGCCTTACAATATTGTTGATTATTTTTGAAATGTATAATTTTTATCTGTTTTTATGTAATGTCTTTGAATTTTTTTTTCTCTGTTAAATGGAGCTTCTCTCCTTGGGTCTCCACTGAAAATTGGCTGTTGTGACCTATGCAGACTTTCCTGGTGAAAAAAATGTCTATAAGTAAAATAAATTAATGACATTCAGTCTGTTGTCATTTTAACTACTGTTATGAAGTACAAGTGTGCATATGTGTGTGAGTTTGTGCACAGCTGTGTACATGAGAGTGTGTGTGTCTGTCTGTCTGTTTGCATGTGTGCATTTGTACATCTATATCTCTCTTTATATATAATGGGAATATATATATATATATATATACATATATATATACATATATATATATATATATATATATATATATATATATATATAGATATACAGAGAGAGAGAGAGGGATAAGGAAAGAAAGTGAGAAAGAGAAAGAGAGAGAGAGATAGACAGACAGATAGACAGATAGATAGATAGATAGATAGATAGATAGATAGATAGATAGATAGATAGATAGATAGATATGTATATAAAGTAATCTAATATTACTGTACTCCCCCCTTTAACAATATCGGTTCACTCTACTGCAAGTGCTCATATGTGAAGAAGAACCCGCATAATATTGCATTCCATTAAATTAATGGAAACTAATATTCTAAGCAAAAATATGTAGACATATACAATGGGCAAGTTAAATCAATTGGGATTTGGAGTTCAAAGTGTTAAGCATACTTAACTTAAATTTTTACTCTTGGGTAAAAATAAGTCATTTTGTGATTTGTAGCTTTATCACTCCTCACAGAATTCATTACCAGTCTCAACATACTTAATTTTTAATTTACCACAGATATACAGTGAAAAATTCAAAGGAATGTTAGAGCATGTCATCAGTTTAAAAACGTGACATTTGAAGTTAAAATAACTATAGTCATGGGTATATACACTACTATAGATCTTGGAATATGGTCTAAACCTCATTGTTGTTAATTCCTTTTGCAAACTGCAGCGGACCGCAGGTGGTATTTAACAAGATCTTCATACCCTCACCCCCTGCTATAGTGTCAAGCTTACGAAAGCCAATATGCAATCAATCAGTCACAGGAAAAACACAGCACTCACATCTAGAAGTAGGAAAATACTTCATCTTAAAGGAATAATAAAATTGTTTCTCCTCTGGGAACATTTACAGAGGATTTACGACATTTCTTCTTCTAGCCCCTTGATTTTACCACATTGTAATTTTTCACCAGAATCTTAAAGCAGATTAATTTTGCTTTGGGGCCACAATATGGGTTCATAGGTTCATAGGTAGGTATTAGGCTATCAGCCCTGGGGCCTATATAAGCCTAGCCAAAAAGTTTCCCAAGAAAATTATTTTCCTGTACCCCTGTCAAGCAGTGCCACAGAAGTTATCTCCGGAGTGAATTTTCTATTTCCCATCCAGTCGTCAAGATTTTTCTTAAAGAGTACCAATAAGGAGCTTTGCTTGACATGAATGGGTAGTTTGTTCCAGAGTATAGGAAGTCTTTGGGACAGGAATCTATCCCACCAGCATGTTCTGTTTATTGTGGTGACAAGATTTAGGTCCCTGGAGCATGTGGTTTGGAGAGATTGGGATTTCTTTAAGTGTAGCATGTCCAACAGCTCTAGGTTTGACATAGCTTTGTATGTTAGGCAGAGATCGCCTCTGAGTAGGTGATATGCGACAGAGTAGAGCTGGAGTTTTTTGAGATGGTCTGCGTATGGCATCTGTTTGAGGCTGGTAATCCTCTTAGTGAGGTATTTCTGTGGCCTTTCTTATTGCTGTAGGTGTCTTGTGAGATACATGCCAAATGGGGCATTGTACTCTATAATGGGTATGATGAGGGATGAGTAGAAAGGAACAATGATCTTTTTTCTAGAGGAGGACCCTTTTATGATGAGTTGTGCCATGTAGAAGGATTTCCTGACTACTATTGGCGATGTGGTTATCAAAGGAGAGACTAATGTCCACCTGTGTCCCGAGGTCCCTTATCACACTTTCAGTGTTTAGTGAGCTACCGTCTATATGGTAGTTCATGGGTACTGAGTTTTTCTCAAAGGGGATGACAATGCACTTCTTGGCATTGAGCTTAAGGCTATGACTTTGACACCAAGCATCTGTCTCTGTGAGGCCCTTTTGTAGAATGTCTACATCATTAGGTGATTCTATTATGGCTCCCAGTTTGCAGTCATCTGTGAACTTTGTTAGCCAAAGACCTTCTGTGCTGGCCTGCACTTCAGAGAAGTAGATGCCAAACAGGAAAGGACCCAGGACCGAATCCTGTGGTACTCCACTCATCACTGGTCTGAAGTCGGACTTGGAGTCGGCTACTTTCACTGTGTGGGTTCTGCCAGAGAGCCAGTTGGCCAGCCATCTTATGACATAGGGATTTATGCCCAGTTTAGTAAGTTTATCTATAATTACAGAGTGGGGGATGGTATTGAAAACCTTGGCGAGGTCAAGATAAGCTGTGTGCACTACCTTAACCATGTCTACAGCTCTAGTGACTGTTTCAAAGAAGTCAGTCAGCTTTAGTAGACATGATCTACCTTTTACAAACCCAAACTGAGTGAGGTCCAGGGTTTGGAGGTTACCTATGTTTTTGTTTATAATCTCCAAGATGATACATTCCATGACCTTGCAGACCAGGCTCGTTAGGCTAATGGGGCTAATGGGGAACAGACTACCACTTTCTTTCAGGATTGCACTAGTATTTCATCAATTAAAATCAAGTCTACTTGCCCACTCTTTCATTTATGGAACGTATACATTATTGGACTGCTAACTCTACAATGTCTTACATATTTTTTCTTTCTATACTGAGGCCTATACACTGCCAATGACTGGACTAGCTTTACCTGAACCTATGCTTTCATTACTATGGCTGGCCCTGAACATATGGAATATTTTTAATCTATACTATTTTCTTTGCAGTTTTTGTATTTGTTTCTTGTGTCTGGAATATGTTTTGATTGATAATGTCCATTGAGCCAAGTCAACTTACCTTTTACAAACTAAAAATACAATATAACAACATTTTTCCTGGAACCATCTTTATAACCCTTGGTAATCTTATACCTTCTAAGGCCATGCTACTTGTCTGGCATTCTGTATATATATATATATATATATATATATATATATATATATATATATATATATATACATATATCTACTTCCATAGATCGAATTACCAGAAAATGGAAGCCCAGATACCCGAGACAAAAGTACCAAACAGAACAGGACAGCGATCATGCAAAACATTGCACACTTAACACCAGGAAAATGGTACGTTGTCCAACACCACCACACAAACAAACCACACTAAACTAAATCCACTCCCCCACCCCTCTTACTGAAATAAAGCAACTCCAAGATGGCACTAGGGCAAAGGTCATTATTTAATTAATTGCTTATGAATAGCTGTTTTGCTCACCACTGAATTTTTAAAAGGGAGGTGGGATGTGTGTAATTTAGTTCTGATGAAGTCCCATTACTTTGGGGAAGAAAGTGCTTAATTGACTACACACTTTTTAATAAAAACACAGACACTTGGCTGCAGGTGCCTGTTCTTGGGGCAGGCCTTTTTGCCAAGTTTGTTTTTTTTTTTGGCTTTAGTTTGTGGTTCTTGGTGGCTACATTGGTGGGTATTACTCTTCACCATGTATGTTTACCAGACTTAAATTGTTACAATAGGTATATGCAATGGGTCCCTTTCATTTAAACAAAATACCACTTACCCAACTTTCATAATATCAAGCTGAGAACACTGAAAGTCCACAACACCAACCACTCGGAACACTGACGTGTAACTAAAGGTAAGTAACAGCTTCATCAGCATGCTGAACTTTGCCCCTGACCTCCATGGTAGTGCAATATCGGAGTTAGTGGGTGTGTTTTCTTTGTGTTTGTTTCAGTTTGTTTTTCGGGTTGGCCAACGGATTATTTACCTTTAGTTAAACGTCAGTGATTTTAGCGGTTGATGTTGTGGACTTTCGGTGTTTTCGGCTCGATCTTATGAAAGTTTGGTAAGTGGTATTTCGTTTATATGAAGTAAACCCATGACAGTATGCAAATCAAGTTGAAAATCTATCCTTAAGAATTATAAAAGATGTATCTGTTTGTATACATTCATGTTAGCAGGAAGATAGCTTACATTTATATTTATGGCAGCACTGAATATTTATTTATTTTATTTATTTTTATTTTACATTTGTTGACCGGGCTAGTCTAGCTGGATATATGTCCATTTTCAGTAGAGGCCTGGGGAGAAAAGCTCCAAGGGTAAATTACAGATATAAAAAACATATAGGAAACAGAACATAGACATTGGTAAATACAATTTTTACAAAAAAGCAGTAAGTAGGGAACATTAATTTAAAAATTGCAAACAAAATAAACAAAATATCATGTATGAAAAAATGTTTTTTTTTTTTTTGTTGTTGTCAGAAAGCATACTTATAAAGTTAATGTAAGGATAGAGAGGATAGAAGAGGAAGGAGTGAGTTAACCTGGGTTGGTGCAGGAGCATAGCCAGTGTTTGTTGAGATGATTTTTCGCTTGTCTTTTAAAAAGTGAGAGAGAGCACAAAGATGTGATGTCAGAGGGTAATTTATTCCACATTTTTCCAACAGAGTTGGAAAAGAGGCAATCTCTAGCAGAATTATTAGGTTTAGTTATATTTATCAGTAGCTTGTTGGAAGAACGTAGATGCTTCAGGTTATTGTAAGGTGAAATGAGGTTAGTGAGTATGGGTGTTTTAGTTGGTTGGTATAGGATTGTATGAGCTATTTGGAATTGTTGAAATAGGAGTTGGTTAGGGAGTTCAAGCCAACCTAGTTCTCTTAGGTTCAGGCAGTGGTGAGTTTTAAATGGGGTTCCTGTTGCAAATCGAGCAATATTATGGTAAGATTGTGCTAGTTTATTGATATTGTTTTTGGAAAGGTTAGTGAATATAGCAGATGCATATAGTAGAGAAGAGGTTAGATGGGATCTGGCTAAGGTTGTCTTTGCTTCTGTTGAAAGGAAGGCTTTGATTCTGTAAAGGGAACCTATTTTCTTATTAACTAATTTGATAGTATTGTTGATGTGTGTATCAAAGCTGAGGTTGATGTCAATGGTTATTCCTAGTAGTTTGGTAGTCGTTTCTGGGAAAATAATGGTGTTGTCAGAGGAAGTAAGAGTGAAGTTAAGAGGGGCAGATCTATGGGAAGGTGAGAACAATAGCAGTTTGTTTTTTTTAGGGTTGAGCAATAGGCAGCGATCAGTGAATCATTGCTCGACAGTAATAAAAGCTTTTTGTGTGATATACTGTAGTTCAGTTTGTGTATTGGCAGAGCAGATAATAGTAGAATCGTCAGCATATTGTATGCAGATAGTGTTTGGGATAGCTAGATGGAGGTCATTTATAAAGATAGAAAATAAAAGGGGGCCTAGGATAGAGCCTTGAGGAACTCCCAATGAGATGGGGAGGAGACTAGATAATGTATTTATCCAGAGAACTGCTTGCTGACGGTTTTCTAGGTAAGATGTAAACCAAGTTAAGGAAGGAGGATCAAGTGAGAGTGATTTAAGAATATGCAGAAGAAGTTTGTGGTTAACCATATCGAAGGCTTTAGATAAGTCGATGAAGACTGAAGATGATAGGATGTAGTTGTTACGGTTACAATTAATGGAGCTGGTAAAGGAGAGTAAGGCTGTAGTAGTACTATGTGAAGGTCTGAATCCATGTTGGCAGTTAGCAAGTAGGTTATTGTGTAGGAGGTGGTTAAGGAGTTGTTTGTGAATACATTTTTCCATGATTTTAGCGATAGGTGATAAGAGTGCTGTAGGACGGAAATTAGAGAGGTCGTTGGACTTACCCCCTTTGTGTAGTGGGATAATATAAGATATCTTCCAAATAGATGGGAAAATTCCTTCCTGTATAGATCTATTTATTAGTATAGAGATGGGATAGACAATAGCTTTAGCACATATTTGCAAGTATTCTGCAGGAAGTTTGTCAGCAGAAGGAGCGGTGGGTTTTAACTTTTGAAGCAGTGATAAGATAAAGGAGGTAGATACAGGTTGCAAATGAAAGGAAGGAGGTAGATTTAAAGTAGGGAGGGGTAGTTTAGAGGTATCAGGAGATAGGTGGCTAGCAAGAGTTTGGATAGTATTAGTAAAAAATGAATTAAAGTCATTGGCTGTTTGTATGGGATTTTCTGGGTTGGAGCCCTCAGGGCTTGGTGTGATAGACTGGCTATTGTTGACACTGTAGTCGGACAGCATTGGTCAGAATCTGTTAAATCAATAAAATTTGGCCAGCTAAGCAGATGGTCAGCAGGTGTGTGAGACTGCACAATTCTAGAGGTTGGGAAATATGACCCTTGCTATCTGTTGTGTGATAGCAGAATTAGTATATATAAATTCTAGAGGGCATGGGGAGCATTTCCCTATACGGGTGGTGACAGGGGACTTAGCCACTGTAAAAGAACAGTTTTTCTATGTTTTAGCACATGCGTTGTAGTTAGTTAAGATTTGTGTTGTTGACATTTTGTAGCTGATGTTGTAATTATCATACACACACGCACACACACACACACACACACACACACACACACACACACACACACACACACACACACACACACACACATATAATATATAAGAAATAATAAATGACAATTCCTGAAGCCTTTCTGAAGACTTTGTGCTTTTCAGACCTACAATTGTTTTCCAGTAAGAATTCACTATATCCCTTCAGGTTATCTTTGGTGGCATTTTTGACATCTGTAGAATGTATCATTGTATTCAGTAATGGTCAGTTTGGTGAGGTAAAAAGGGGTACAGTGAGACTACAAAGTTGCTATGAAAAGATTGCATACAATTTCAGAATAAGATAGCAAACAGAATATACTTTTTTGTCATAGTCTAAATCATTGACTATCACTGTCCATAAATCATTAATAATGGTGTCAGTTTTATGATCTGATTACAAATATAACGTGTGACCCTTTTACCAAATCCCATGATGCTGTGTATACTTCAGTTAAAGATTCATTGTTAATGCCCCAAATGTGCATGTTTGCAAACCTGCTTGGTGGATTTTTAGATCTTTTATTGAAGTCATTTACCCTAATTTGCAATCATCAGCATATATGTTTATCTACAGTACATTTCTATTTGACTGTATCTAAGAAAAGTAATCTAAAAGGAAGTGATCCCTTGTATAGACCACCGTAGGACACGGCTGCTAATCCCCATTGAGTTAGACTAACATAATTTCCAAAAGATGCTGTGTCCATTTCATTAAAAAAGTGTTTTACCATGTATTGATTGACATTTAATTTTTTTTATTCAATTACTCCCTTATTTAAAATATTGCTGATTTATTTACCAGTATCAAGATAAGCAGTATTCACTGCCAACTATTCAATGAGAGCTACTGTTTCTTCTTCAGCCAACACCACAAAATTGTAAAGCCAAGATTGCCTCCAAAGAAACCCATACCTCAGGATTTAATAAAATTTGTGTTGGCACTGTGTGGAGCCTACATGGAATGTATCCATGTACATGGCCATGGTACCTCCTCGGCAGCGCTCCATGAATATTAATAATGGCTCACTGCTGAGGGAGAGCCGAGAAACAGGGATATTGAATCAATGTAGGAGAGGAGTAGTGGCTACCCATAGCTGCAGATGAGTGTGAGGCTCCCTTTAATGCCCCCCCCCCCACTGCTGTTGTAATGTTGTGAAGTGTGTCAAATGTATAAGATGTCATTTTTAAGATCTTTTATCTTTTTCAATTTTTTCTTCATGTTTGCGTGGCATAGAGTGCAGCAGAGCTAAGTGGAGCTTATACATACATAGCCGACACATGCCAGACATCTAAAAAACAGAAATTAGATGTAATTAATTATCATAATTACATTTTTTATATATTTTTTATACTGCCATTTGTGCGGCACGGCAAGACAGGCAACAGAGCTGAGCAGAACTTAAACATACATAGCTGATACCTGCCAGACATCTAAAAATAGAAACGGGATGCAATTAATTATTTATTTATAGGGGTGTTTAAGCATATTTGTGCTGTGCAGCACAGTGTGGTGCATTGCTCAACAATGCTAACAGGTAGCCTAGTAATATATGTGAAGGTACACCTGTTTTTATAACATCCAACTAGCTACATGGGTAGAGTTATGGCCTTATGTGTAGTAGGTGCTGGGATTGAGTCCATAGCAGGCAGAATATGTCTGAAAATGAATGTGCTATTTTTCCATCATTTAATAAAAGTATTCCTCTGCTGATGTCAGCTACTTCCTGTGTGGTTATCAACATGGTTCTCTGCCTACACAGAGGGGATATGTATAGATGATTACTCCATTATGCCATTCAATAACTCTACCTCACTTGCATAGGGATCCATGCTCACAACCTGAAAACTACACGCTTCCAAGCCGTACCACATTAGCAAGAGCACCAATGCACCATTGCAGATACTCATGCAGGTTCCTATAATACATTTCTGCCTCATATTATTAATTTTGTTTCCACATTTTTTTTATTTTTATTTTTTAAGGCATATTTGCACTCTGCGGCAAGGCCCACAAACATGCCCAGATTATTAAAAAATTATTTTTTTAACATATTCTCTGTAACTTTTGACACACACGGAGGATATTTTTGCTCATATCTGTGTGTGGTATGCCATTTCTGTCCAACTATCTGCATTTCTACAGTCCCTTTTGTCTGTCTACATTCCTGTACATGGAATTTTTCTGTGTACATTGTGGACACTGACACGTTGTCTGCAGGGATGCCTATCTGCTTGTTGGATAGGTCTACCTGCCTCATTTGCATGAGATTCGCCTGCTTATTAAGTGATTTGCATGTCACGGAACTTCCCAAGTTGGCGTGTCCATGCGTGTCACCCAGCAGTGCTTACTGGATTTCAAACCTGCTTACTTTCATGTAAGCAGTGTGGCACAATGCCTACATGGTAAAAAAGACCAGGTAAGCTTTATTAAATTCCCCCCATACTCTTACATCAGCAGCAATGTCCCTGTGCCATTCTGGATAAGCTCTTTTATAACACATTCCATGATTTTTCAAAGAATAGTGGGTGGGACACTGGATTTGAAGTTGTTTGGGCCTGATGTGACCATCACCACTATAAAATGGGATGATTATGGTCTGTCACCACAGGTCATGGATATGTTTCCATGCTAAAAGTTTATTTATTTGTTTGTTTATTCATGTTTGTTTACTAGGGTAGCACTAATCTAACATGAGCAATTGTAGGATCATCTAAGGTTACATTGTACAACAAATAAATAAAAATAACATATTACAGTTACAAAATATAACAGAAAACAAAAGTTTACCATAGAAATATGAACTAGGAGATAACATTATGATTTAAGACTAAATTAACATGAATAAATACACTTTAAGACTACTTTGCATTAAGACTGTGTTCATATATGGAGAGCATATAGATCCATAAGAATACAGAAGTCAGTGACTGAACTCCAGAGAAAGAAGATATATGTTTGTATGGAGGTGGTTATCTATAATAAAGAGTAGGCTAGTGGGAGAGCTGCATAAATTTGAGTAGTGATGCCATACAACCACAATGCTCATTCGATACGACATGTATTATTGCAATTGCATTTGCTCAGTCTGCATAGGAAGTCATTGTATAGGGGTCTAAATTCAACAGTAAGACAGATCTGTTAAACTGGAGAGAAGTGCCTCCCATAATTATGCAGTGAGTCTAAAGAGGCTGTGACCTGTGCAGTAGAGTTTAATTTTGGAGGTTCAATATGATTTGTAAGGGTTTAGTTTTCTATGATTTTGTATACTAGATCACAAAGTATGTTATCAAGTCTCCCAATATCGGGTCTCACAGTATTTGAGTTTTTAATTGTGCATAAGGCAGCAGTTGTCATGTCTGCAGTCATACAAGGGGCATCGCCTGTTGTCTTTGTCTATATGAATTTGTATATGAAGTATAATGTGGATTCTTTTGTGACTAGGTGTCATATGCAACACAAGCCTCTTTACATCTTATTTGAGCCATTCAAAGTCCCCCCAACACACATTTTCAACTAAAAGAAGTAATTTACTGTGCAGGAAGATGACATTATCTGGAATAATGATCTTAAAACTGTTCATTTAAGTTCAGTTTGGTTCACTAAAAATAATCTGAGATACATGTCCTTATTCCAACATTGCAGTATGATGTAGTTAACTGTAATAATTATTCAAAATGTCATTTAAGAGTAGCTTGGACATTATACATGCACATACATATATGCAAATTAGTAATTTTCTTTCACTTTATTTTCTGGCTATTCTATGACATTAGTGAACTGAATGCTTACAGTTCATTAAGAAAATGTGAAACCTATGGCATACTTATCATCGCACATGAAAATGATTTCCTTCCCTGTACCATAACACCATCACAAGGACAGTAGGTGTGATCAACGAATATCACTTTCTTCTTCATATACCAGTGTCTGCAGATTGTGCTGCTCATATCATTGCAAGTTTCACCTGCATTCCTTCTGCTTCTTCCTGTTTACTGTTTATTACATTATCTTGGGCCACTCATTCTTATAGAAAACTGCACATACTGTTGTCCTAAATTCCTCAGCCATGCATTGCAACAGATTTGTGCCATAATCACACTTTTGTAGGTATTATTTTTCTTTGACAGACACCTTGGGCCCGGTTCCAAAAGACTTGGTCTTGATGCAAATAACCACTTGCACCAAGAGTAAGTGTTTTGGAATCTGGCCCCAGTTTAAGCTTGTTTATAGGTAGGCCTTATACTTAAGTAAGTCATTTACACTGAGAACACATCTTTCAGAATCATGGCAGTCTTACACTGAGAGTAACTCTTTTGGAATCTGGCCCCTTATCAAGACCTTGTTCTGTCACAGCCATTAGAGCCTCTAACTTTTTTATTAATACAGAATGTTGCTGCTTGTTGACTTACTTCTTCAGTAACTTGAGACTATATTAATCCATATTTAAGTTCATTGCCTTCGCATTCGTACAGTTTGTCTCTGTTTCTGTCCTTACAGAGGTGTTATTACTAAAATTAGCATACTGACTGCAGTCAGCTCACACAAGACATTTCCACAGGAAGCAGTGCTGCTGTCCCTGTTTTACGTAGTGTTAATGATCCTTGACAGCTTTCTATTAACTAAAGAGCACATCTGAACCTTTGTCATGAATGACCAACATGGGTGTTCTGTTCCTTTTTTGCCAAACACTCAGAACTGTGTTAATGTCTTTGTTTAGCACCATGGAAGAATGTTGCATGTTTTTCCATACCCTGAACTACAGCGCGTAAATGAGGTTTTACTCCGTATCTGTTTCTCATCATGAATGTGTTCAGACAGGCTGATGCCAGAGCCACATGTCTGATTTTTATCCTTGCTTGCCTTTTTTCTTTTGCTAGTGTCAACAGCTTTAACTTTGGGTGGAAATGAGACAATTTCATGTATGTCACCTTAATTGCCTAGTAAAAAGGCTTGTTTACATGAAGCCTTCTTCAAATAAAAGTGCCAACTAGATGTAATGACAGAAATACAGGTCATTGTCTTTGCAAAAGAATATTGTCCCGGTCCCCTTCAATAACACACATCACACCAAATTACATTTGACGACCTTTATTAAATTTCCATAACATAGCTTTGATCACCAACTTTATTAATTACAACTATTCATGGTATAATTGATTCTAAATACAGTATAACATCCATGTAATGTTAATCAGGGCAGCGTACCTACTCACCCTGCCCCAGTAAGCAGCATCCATACCTCTACTCACTTATTTTACTTATGAAGCAGCGTCCCATCTCACTTCAGTGTTAATCAGGGCAGCATACCTACTCACCCTGCTCAACAAGCAGGGTCCATACCGCTGCTCGCTTACTTTACTTATGAAGCAGCATCTCAACTCACTTCATACACCATCCATTGAATTACCTTCCACCAAATAAGCACCATCCTTACCTTAGCTTGCTTAGCTATTCAGCAAGCTTCCTCGAACTACTCATTTCCTTTTTCCAGATCCTTGAAATGAACATCCAAGCATCAGAGGGGGAACAGAAGAGGGCAAGCCTATCCCTCTTCTCCACCAACCACCCTGACCAGGCTGTTCCCCCTCCCTTCTACCCAAAATTGTTCAATCTACTTCCCATAAAGGGAGGGGTCAAGCCAAACATCATTCGGTGTACCCATCATCTGTAAAGCATCTTAGAATCCTGTCATAAACTCCTTTGCCATGCCATCATTGAACCACCCTGACCAGGCTGTTCCCCCTCCCTTCTACCCAAAATTGTTCAATCCACTTCCCATAAAGGGAGGGGTCAAGCCAAATATCATTTGGTGTACCTATCATCTGTAAAGCACCTTAGAATCCTGTCATAAACTCCTTTGCCATGCCATCACTGAACCACACCCTAATGAACTTAATAAAGTAGGATTACCATGACCCCGTTGTAACACCAGAACATCCACACCGAAAGAACACATACGCTTTTAGCCCACTGTCTTCAAGGCTGAAATCATGTCTCAACCTGAATGTATTGACAGCCTATAACCACAAATTAACCACAAACTATAACCACTTGAACTGAAGACAGCCACCCAGTCAAACTAGTAGCAAGTCTCACACCCAAAACCCTGTTAACCGTAGCATATCACCTTAGCCCACCCACTACCCAGTTCTATCTGTGCAACAACTCCATTACAGTAGGGAACAGTCTAACTCCAACTTTAATGTCCTACAATACTGGCAAAAAGCCAGCATCCCTTGACCTAGTTCCGAAAACCTGCCTATGCTCAGCCACAAAATACTCTATATACCCAGCCATAAACATCCCCAATTCACTCATTACCAAACCATTCTTAACCCCTGTTTGGCCCTGGCCTTTCCCCTGGAGAGCTCTTTCCTTATATTACCTATACCACTAGTAGGCAATTAAGAAATGTCCTACCACCACCTTATCTTGCAACCAAGCTTCCTTTAAACTTTCTGACTCCCCTGTAACAATGCACCCAGTTTTAAAACTACCCCATCAACTGCCTACCTACCATGCTTCTTAAAACTCTACTCACAAGATTGACAAGAGCCATAGGGTTTTAGCCTAATAAGTCATGTGCTCCTATGAATGTCATGACTCTACTCATCCCCACACTCCACACAAACCGTCCCCAACTGTTTCCCCTTTGGCCCCCCACCTACCTCTTCCTTACTTGTTCCCTATACCAATGCAAACACAGAGCTCTAATATACCTTAAGGTGATCACTCGGACCCACCTTATGCCCCATTCCGGTGGCAAAACATCTGTTCTGTCAAAACGTTACCTTTCAGATCCCCTTTCCAAGCCACTGCATGATGCCTTCTGTCCTTCAGCAATTTCAGTCAGTAACTGTTGCCACCTTGTGCTCCCCATGTGCAACCTCTTCGCTCATCACTGCTTCCGTCATCTGCAAATTCCTTGTGTATCACCACCACTGGTACTCAGCACACCACCATCTACAAAGAAAAGGACAAGCAGAAATCCTCTAATATGTAAAGAGAAGGCTCTACCTTATACCCACCTATTCCAAATTATAGCAGCAACATTCCAAAACCCCCCATCTGCAAGAATGAAAAGACATGTAACTCATCTCAAACACATAATGCACATTTCAAGACATCTTCGAAACAACCTCCTGCCAACCCGGGAAGGAGTGTACCACCGCCACACACATTTATGACAAAGCAGCCATAACTGAAGCTGTACTTCCAAAGAACCTATCAAACACCAACTATAAATGTAACTACCAACTGAGTATGTTTCAACTAAACCCCACACCTGAAGGGACCTATCAATATCCCCAATCAGGGTAACCTTGAGATTTCATACTGCATCACTTAGTGCACTGCATAAGCCAAGCTAACTTATATTGTAAAACCATCTGTCTAGCTCTTAACCTTCCATCTCCAAATGAGGCAAACTAACCAACATAATGTCGAACAAATGGTCAAAATGCAGCAACCTAATAGCTTACTAGCAGCTTACAAAATTCAGTTAGGTATTATTTAAATAGTCTTACCAACTTAAAAAGTTGATAGTACCAGTTTGCTTAACCTAGCTATTCAGAATGGTATGAAGCCTGCAACTCAAATGAGTGTCATTCTTTGACATAAAACTGCAATGATTTGCTAGTAGGCCAATGTAAATTTCCCAGAAAGAGACTCCTACACTACCATCACCTCCCCTGAGCCACCTTTACAGCAGTGACAAATGTACTTTAAAATGTTGTGATGTTTGTTTTCTAAATGGTAATTAGGAATCTGGTTAAAGCTATAAGTAAAGAAGGGGGGGGGGTCCTGAAAGTCTTCGCTCAAATCCCCTGTCCTTGCCTGCACACTCCTGTTTTTGATATTTATATTTAAATAGACTTAAGTAGGGTCCAACTTCTCTAAGCCTCTTAGTACAAGAAATCTGACAGAACCTAAATAATGGAAGGGGGGCCAAAGGCCTATAAATGATAGCACCCAATATTCAGCTACCATTGACAAACGGCCAGAACAACCCATTTCGACTATCTGCCCTGAGCACAGAAACTACTGATTTTTTCCCATCCAGCCACTCCGATACACACTATCTCCTTCTCCATTGCCTAAAGGTGAACAGACTACAACCATGTCAGTTATGAAGCTGCATATGCCCAAACCAGCAAAGTAAACATGGCAAACCTCATCACTCGGACCTCCCCAGAGCCTGCAAAAAAGAACAAAGACACACAGCCTCTAATGAGGAAAACACCCCAAGATGCGAACAGCAAATTGACCTCACCAGAGGATCCTGCCCCCGATGGCAACAAAGCACCACCACCAATGAACTGAACAACCAATCACCCAAATAATTAAATAAACAAACAGGAAACAAATCATGTTGCCCCACTGACAATGGCCGTAGCTGGAAGGAAACTCTCAACTCAGCTGTAGGCAACAGCGACACCTCCTGAAAGACCCAAGGAGGCAGAAAATCAAAGAGAGTGCCACAACCAAAGCGCCACACAAAGCCACCATGATGTAGCTGCAAATGATCAAAAACCCAAGGACCACAATGCCCATCAACCCAAGAGGAAGACTGTCCCACCTCTGCAACATGCCCAACACACAACCCAGCAAACCAGTCTTTTCCCATTTGACACACGTACGCCATGCCACAAATCCCACAGAAACAGTATCCAAGACATCAGCTACCAATCGGGCCTCATAATCCCCAGCAAAGCAACCGGAAAAAAAAAAAAAAAAGTCCGTACAAAGCAGGCCCTTTCTATCTTCTTACTCTGTATTAATCAACCCAGGAACCACAATATAAAACAATGGATGCACACTTTATTCATTTATCCATTTTGCATACGAAACAAAAAGCTAGCGTGAGAACTTCTTACCTCTCCTTCTTCCCCTTCTCCTTTTTCTGTGTTCCCGCCACAAGCAAATAGTACGTGTCTCACAACCTGCCAGTGACTCCAGGAATGGGAAGGCGAGATCAGTGCCATCCAGTCAAACCACCCCACTTTCTCTCCCCTCTGCTACCAACTTGTCCATTCCACCTAGTTGTTAGAGACCTTTTACTGTGAAACACTGCAGAAATCAGTAAAACACAACATTGATTAGTTCAAAGTTCTCCTTATGTACTGTTGACTTGTTCTGCAATGAATCACAGGCTGTTGATTCCGGAAATGTACGAACATAAAAAAAACATTTTTTTAGAAAGGTTTTATAATGATGAAGAAAGGTGTCTGATAGGAAGGGGGGGGAGACAAGAAGCAAGCACATTGCATCAATACTAATTGTGTTATTTAATTCATTTTTTCCTTGGTTCAAATGCTTCATAATGCTACACCTTTTTATGCAACAAGACGAAATACTACCCATGTGCTTATTCCAGTGATTTGTTTATGTTACCAGACTGAATTATTACATGTCACATTGATTATTATGGGACTGATTTGTCTTATTGTTTTCAGCAGCTGAACAAATCTTGTCTACAAGCATTCATACAGTCAGAGCAAATGTTATTCTTTCTCGAGAGTAACTTAAGCCCCATGCCCCTCATTATGTCCAATTTTTTTTTTCTCTTTCCAATCCTGCGGCTACTGGTTTCAATGGAGCATCAGGGTGAAACCAAGATTAACCAAGCCCCCCACGGCCGTTATCACCACATACACATGTGCAACTGACAACTGTTCCTCGCAGGGAAAATCTCGACCCGGGAAACACCAAGCCCCCTACGGCCATTACCAGCATGGATGCATGCCCAACTGACAACTGTTCCTTGCAGGGAAAATCTTGACCCGGGAAACAGGCAGACTCTCAAGAAACAAGCCAACAGCAAAACTCCCCCATTCGCCACTACACCACCATCAAACAAGAATTTTTTTTTTTTTTTTTTTTTTTTTTTATATCCTTTAGCAAACGAGCAACCAAACAAAACTACACCACCCCAACTCTGTCCCAAACCAGGACTACATCCACAGCACCCCGCACACACATAGATTCTAGAAGACATCTCACCTTTTTCTTTCATTCCAGGCCTCCTTGGATGCAGCCCATCCGGGACACGGCTGATGACACAGTCCTCACCACTACACAAGAGAGAGTCCCACATCAAGACACCAACCAACACCTACCATCAAAAGCCTGTGCCACCATGCACTGAAGCAAAAGCCACCAAGTGGCCGGAGCACCACACGTCCCCCCAGATAAGCCCAACACCACCAATGAGCAAGCACCAAAATCAAAGGCCACCCGGGACAGCAGAATGAACCCAGACAAAGCAGAAATGCAGCTCACCCACTCCAAAACCCCATGAACCGCACCACCACCCAAACACCCCCACAATTAAACCACGACCACCAACAAAGCCAAGCAAAATGACAAAAAAAAAAAAAACACATTATTTGACCATACCCTATACCCTAGGTACTCACCTCCTCATGCCCACCACCAAACCAAGGCCTACCTACCATAGAACACACCGGTCGTCAGGACATGAACTGCAGAATAGCAAGTTCACGCCAAAATGTGATTGCTTAACCCAACTACACTAGACTAAACCTCTTAAGCCCCTCCCCATCATTATCTTATTTCCTCCCAACTATCTCTGCCTCCACTTAACCCTTTCACCTCCCCAACCCACTTAACTCACCTTAATATTAACCTAGTCCCCCTATGAAGATGTCCTGGGACAACTTAGTTTGTTGCCAAACTTCATTTGCCTGCATTCCAAAGTCTGGTCTTCAAAAAGGTGTCATTGTCTATAATCTGAAGTCAAGGCATTTCCTGGAATCCATTTTACATCTGTAGATTTGGTGATTTTGAAGAAATTTGAGGACTTGCTTCTTTGCTTACAAATGAAATATATCTATAAATAGCACACCCAGATAAAACTCGTGAAAAAAATGACAATTTTCTAAAGTCCAGTGCTCCCCTCACCCTGATCTCCTTAATTATGACAATTATAATAAACGCAGAGGCTATATTGACACTTAATTGTAAGAAAATTCCTTGGTTTTGCTATTTGTGTTTTACTTTCTTCCTTTGATACATATGCTTTTAGCTTATGCTCTTATGTTTCTTTGCACGTTGGGAATCTGCCACAGACGTTTGCTATTATCAGAAGCAGGAAGTTATTTTACTATTCTGTATGTTGTATACACCCTGTTTGGTATGCATTGCAATCGTCTTTAAGATTTGTTTTCGAACATTTAATACTGTATAAGCTTTATCTCTTTCATTTTTCATGCAGACCATAGCATTCTATGCAATTTTATTCAACAGCTTGACCCAAACAAAATGACAGTGTAAAAAAAAAAAATCTTATCGGTAATGTAGAAGGCTACATTAATGATTTGGTCACTGCTTCATGTGTTAAGTACTGCATGCAGTTCATATATTGCTAGATTCAAAAGTATTGGCATTTCTCATAAGTGAAATGGTATTGAGCCAGGAATGGATGCTTCTGGTAAATGTGTTTTCCTCTAAGTGTATCAAATTCCCTATGAAATCATTCGGTTCCATTTCATGTCTCGTGTATGTTTTCAACATAAGGGTAATAATACACTGCGTTCCAAGACATCAGTTATACTGACATTAATACCATTCTATCCTACAATTTAAAATGACAAACTGATTAATATTGCTTAAATATTGATTCAGAATACATAGATTAAATGCAGTTAATGTGTACCTACTTTTCTCACTGAATGTAAACCTATCTTTTGAATGGATTTTGTGAACTAAGTCAGCAGAAACCAAGGTCTAAGTCAAGTGAGAGAACTTGCATCCATTTCTCTGTAAGTTTCAGTTTCCTTTGTGACTCATGCTTATCCACGAGGGAGAAATGTGATTCATGAAGCAGGAAACATAATTATCAACACATGGAACTGACTAAGGAAATATTACAGTCCATTATGGTAGTGTAGAAATCTTTAGTCTGTAGATAAGAGGACTACAGGAAGCAAGCGCGAAGCAGTATTTCTTCTTAACCTCACCACTGTCTTGTGATTTATCAAGATGCGGTGTTAGGTGCAACAAAGACATGTTTTACGTCAGATTCTATAACTATTATTGTTAGTAACAAAACAGCTCCACACTGTCAGATACCAGAAGAAATGCATGATGATAAATAATGCTATGAATATGTTATGAAGATACATGTTCACTAGTATACTTTTGCACATTTGTACAGTATATGTAAGGTAATTTGAAGTAGTGAAATTTCAAAAAATATTTATGTATGCATATATATATGTATGCAAACTGCAGTGGTGGTGCTGCGGTAGCGTTGTCGCCTCACAGTTAGACGTTGCCTGTTCTATTCTCAGTTAGAGCATCTTCTGTGTGGCAACATGCGTGAATGGGCGTTCCTTCGTTGAAGGTTGTACGTTAGGCCCGGCAAGCCAGAACATAAAAATCTACTGCCAATCATTAGCGGTCCTGAGTTCCGCTGTAGCGACCACTAACCGGGAAAAGCCGAAAGACACAATAACACAACATTTATTCATATTTATATATTCAGATTTGCTTATTGGAGTCTTGCACTAATCAAGAATGACCATTTGTGTACAGAACCCAGTTGTTGTATTCACAGGTAATACATATCAAGTAGATGATAAGTGAGATAACATGATGTTAAAGTCAAATAGAAATGAAAAGAGCAGGTGGCGGAGCACATTGGTCAATAGTCACATCATACCAGGTACTAACTGCCTCACTCACTTGTTGCTAGAATGAGCAAGACAAGATCAAGATATAGTGTTGTCACCTGTCTGGTATTTTCCCAGATTACCTAGGAATGAAGATCCTCATTCAGTTTTCCAGTATTCCAAGTGTGTACTCTTGTTTTTTTTATTTTTATTTTAAGTATTTGAAGCAGTCTGTTTTAATCCACCTGCATTTCCCCCAACCAGCATTGCTTACTTTGTAAAGTCAAGCATCTGTACACTGATGAGGAGAACTGGACTTTAAGGACCTTTAGTGACTTTAATGACCACTGCTGCCCAATTTGTAGCTGCCTTTTCCTGTTCTTGACTGGTTGTGTGGCTTGTCATGTTGAAAAAGTAAGCTGTCTCTTACAATAAACAATATGAAGAAGCCCATGGAATTGCAAGAATAAAACAGGGGCTCTTGGCGTGCATCATATGTTTTAATTATCTGTGGTTTCTTGCAATACTGGGCTGTACCACGCACTCATTTAACTTTCCAGTTAAGTGAATTGATCGGCACTGGAAGCAGGAGGTAAGTTGTTTTTGTTTGTTTTATTTTATTTTTAATGCTGTCAGGTAGACAACAAGATTTATGACACATGCATAGGTCTGAACTTCTTTGTGCTAGAATCAGGAACAAAGCCAGCAATAATGAGAGGACGCAGGCTAAAAACCAAGGATACATTTTAGATATTACCCCAGTTCCCTTAAAAGGTTAATAGAATGAAAAGGTCATCAACATGCATGCAGAGTGCCAGTGACACAGTTACTTTCATGCACATTTTGTTAGACCACCAAATAAAGCTACTTATTGTGTCCAATGCTGACATGTGACGGTGAAAGAAAGTGAAACGAACTATGGCCAACATGATGATTTTAAATAAACTGCACTCCCTTCCACACACAAACATGTGCACAGACCCATACTCAAAGCTACTGCACATCCAAGCATATCTCACAGTAATAATACCTTTTACACTAATTTCAACAAATACAATTAATTTATTTTCTGACATTGTCCTTGCTTCAGCAAATTATTAACATTTTAACAGTAATCAAATAGCATGGATAAATCACTTTTATCCACAGGCAGCTTCCAAACCCATCAATTATAATCTCTTTACTGACTTTTCAAATCCCAGATGTCATAGACAGTCCCCATATCAGCTGTGCCTGTGTACCTCTCAAATATTGTAATAAAATTATAATAAAAATACTACTACTACTAGTACTAATAATAATAATAACAGTAAAAACAGGGACATGGTATTTCAATTCTGTTTCATTCAAGCACACGGTTGCTCTCCCATTGTTGCCTGCAAATTTTTCCACTACTCAGTGCCTATACATGTCAGTTGCCCCTGATTTTTTTTCATTGTCCCTGATGTTTATATTGTTCCATGTAAAATTTTTGATTTTTTGGTAAAAGTTTGCACTCAGTCCATAACGCCAGAAATTATAATTTCATGCATTGCATTGTTCATAAAATGCATGTTTTTACTATCATTTCTCCGGATACGGTAAATATGCTCACGTATCCAATCTCTCAAACATCTATTAGTTTTGCCCACATAAAACAATCTGCAGAGCTCACAGGAAGCTAAATACACAACATTCATTGTATTGCATTCAGCATATACCTTAAGCTCATAGACATGTCCAGTCACAGGGTGTACATACATATCATCAAAATTTACATAAGAGCACATAGTACATTTATGACATTTACGACAAGGAAAAGTCCCTAAAATGGCATTCCCTAAATGTTCATTCCTATTATTAACAACTCTGTTGGATTTATAACAGAGTAGTCTCTTTAGACATTTTTGATTCTTGAAAGTAAATTGTGGCACTTCACCCAATGTCTCCTTACATTTAGCATCTGATCGTATTATTTTCCAGTTTTTTTAATAATATTGCATATAGTAAAAATGCCCTTGCAAAACATGTTACCCTGATTGGAAATAATCATCATTTTAAATTTTCAGTACTGGAGATTTGTCAGCCTAATGTTAGAAGTGGTGATATAATAACTAAGACTGAATGTCAAGAGGTAAAATGGATGTTACTTTTACAAGCTACAGGTGTTAAAGGGTTAAATGAGTTCATCCCTCTTAAACTTATTTTAAAGTCACATGATTTGCTTGTATTGTTTAAATTGTAATTGCTATTTTTATGTAGATCTGAAGAAGTACTCTGTTATGTATGAAAGCGCTAATCTTTTATTTTATTTTATATATTGAATTAGTGGGTTTTATTGGATTTATTAAATTTTCTTGCACTGCTGCAGTTTGGTTTATTTTGACACAATATTTTTCCTACAACTGGACTTTGCACCTTTATTTTGTTTTATTTTGCTGAGATAAAAAAAATCGAAATTTCACTTACATGAACGATGACATCATCAAAAACGATGCCTGGGAAAGGAACTATTTGGCCACCATGTACGAATTACCCATAACAAAGTAAATCAAATCCACCAAATGATGTGGGGGGCTGCACCACCCACACCACATAACTAAATATCCCAACTCTGAAATCACACTATAGTGGGGAAAAGGGCAAATATCTCCATGATGGCTAAGTAGTTCCTTTCCCGGGTGTCATTTTCAATGCTGTAACCATTCATGTAAGTAAAGTTTTGATTTTTTCATCTCAATAAAGTGGGTTTTGATTATGTGGGATTTCAACGGTTTAAAGTAGACCCATATGTTTTCCTCCGGGTGCTCCGGTTTCCTCCCACATCGCAAAGTCATGCTGCAGGTGGATTGGACACTCTAAATTGGCCCTAGGTGTGCGTGTGAGTGTGCCTTCTGTGGAAGGTTGGGCGCCGGGCTGGCAACTCGACACCGTAAAACTCCACTGCCATTCAATGTGCGGACAAGGTGATCCGCTGTGGCGACCCCTAACCGGGAAAAAGCAGAAAGAAGAAGAAGAAGAAAGTAGACCCATATGTATAAATAAATATATATATATATATATATATATATATATATATATATATATCTTCTTCTTTTGGCTTTTCCCAGTTAGGAGTCACCATAGTGGATCACCTCTCCGCTCATGATTGGCAGTGGAGTTTTACAGCGGTGAGTTGCCAGCCCAGCACCCAACCTTCCACAGAAGACACACACATGCACACACTCACACCTAGGGCCAATATAGAGTGTCCAATCCACCTACAGCATGTCCTTTGGATGTGGGAGGAAACTGGAGCACCCAGAGGAAACCCACGTGACCACAGGGAGGACATGCAGATTCCGCACAGAAGGCACCCCAACCGAGAATCGAACTGGAGAACTTCTTGCTTTGAGGTGACAATGCTAACCACTGCAGCACCATGGCCACTTGAATGATGGGCATATAAAACGTTGACCAAAACACAATGAACATTCATTTAAATGATAGCCCCCATAATTAAAATGTAATTGACAGAAAAAAAGAAAACAAATTCCTTTCCTAATATATAAGCCATAACTCTACTGAACTATTTAGAGGAATTTTGTCTAAATAGTGGTAGTGGTAAGGAAAGATTTTTTTCATGGTATATAATTAAGATTTAGAGCAAGGTCAGGATTAGGGTTAGTACACATTAGTAAGGTGGAGCAGAGTGGCTACCCAAATAATAATCCTGACCTACCCCCAAACCCTAACTATACAACTTACCTTTGAAAAAACATTTCCTTAACACTACCACTGCACAACACCTGGGTCACTCATCAAGCACACATATACACATGCAGCACTACATCTAAACCCTTACATAACCCCTAATCCAACTTTAACCCCTCAAACACTCATGTACACTAAATCTTTTCACTCAGCTAGCCCCTCCATTAACCCTAACCCACACAAACGCACACACTATCACCCCACAAACACTACTAACCTGTTAAGGATGAAACATATTTGCATTCACACATGCACTCACACCACTATATGCACAAACTGTACTTCACTTCATTCTGTTGAACAAAAAGTACAGTTGTGTAAGTTGAACTTACCATAACAGTAGATGTTCAAATGATCACTGCTGCAGTACCTTTAGCTATTCTGGTTTAGCCTGACAAGGATATAACAGCTGGCCATTTTCCAAAACTTCAGACCGCCATCCATCATGTGCCCAAACTGTCAAGCAGCTGAAGTTGAAATGACTAAAAAGACAAGTTTTGGTGCAAAGCCTTTCAGAGCTTTCCTGCCACCATAGCTTAGCCTTAAAGGGACAATGCTAGGAATAACAAAAATACATGTTCACAGCCTGGCAGAAAAACACACCTAGAAAAGGGGGATGTAGGGATGGAGCGGTTACTGCAACAGTAATCATTCAAATGTTTACTGTTATGGTGAGTTCACCTTGCACAACTGTGCTATGTTCTTCATAATGATCACTGTAGTAGCTGCCTTAACTATATGGGTAGATTACCACAGCTAACTAAATTTTCGAGGAGGAAGTAAAAGGGTCTAGGAGCCCCTGGAGAATGGACATAGCAAAGCATGATCTAAGCCAAAGGATGGAATTAAGCTTATAGTGGTTTGTAAAAGTATGTACATGAGACTGAGTAGCAGGTTCTAGAATATTTCTAGAATCTATAACCCTTTTCAAAAAGCTATAAATGAAGCCAAGGCCTGGTAGAGAGGGCCTTGACCCAGCTTGGAATAGATTTGTCATGGTGATAATAACAAAAGGTATTAGCCTTAGATAACCATTTGGAAATAGTCTTTTTTTATGCAGATTGCCCCTTCTTTTTACCTTCACAAGAAATGAACCATTGATCTAAACATCTGAAAGATCTAGTTGTATCAAGATAGTACCTGAGTTGTCTGTGGACATTGAAGGTGTGGAGTATCCTTCGTCCCTTGCTTTTTGGTTCAGGAAAGAAAATGGTGAGATGGATAGTTTAGCTTAAAGTAAACACAGATACTGCTTTAGTCATAAAAGAAGGACTAGTTCTCAATGAAACCCTGCCACACTGGAAAGTGAGTTAAGATTGACACACCATAGGTTCATAGGTTCATACTAGGCTATCTGCCCTAGGGCATTTATAAGCCTAGCCAGAATGTGTTTGGCTTTCGCCACCCATTTTAAATTTATTTTGCTATGCCCTTTTTCGAGGTTAGTATACTGTGCCTCTGTCTAACAGTGACACAGAAAAGTGATACCTGGGGTAAACCTACGATCTCCCATCCACTCATCAAGATTCCTCTTGAAGAGAGTCAATGAGGGACTCTGCCTAACCTGGACTGGGATTTTATTCCAGAGTGAAGGGAGCCTCTGGGTTATGAATCTGTCCCTGCAGCATGTCCTATTTATTTCAGTGCTGAGGTTCAAGTCTCTCAAGTGCGTAACGCGATGGGATTTGGATTTTCTGAGGTGCAGCATGTCCATTAATTCCGGGTTGGACATGGCTTTATACGTCAGGCACAGATCGCCTCTGAACAGGCGGTATGCCACTGAGTAGAGCTGGAGTTTCTTTAACCGAGCAGCATATGGCATCTGTTTGAGCCCTTTGATCCTCTTGGTGAGGTACTTTTGGGGTCTTTCCAGTTGCTGCAGGTGTCTGGTAAGGTACATCCCAAAAGGGGCATTGTACTCAATTATGGGCCTGATGAGGGATGAGTAAAGAGGCACGATGACGTCCCCTGATCTAGATGTGAATCCCTTCATGATTAGGTGGGCTATATAAAATGTTTTTCTAACCACTTTGGCCACGTGGTTGTCAAATGAGAGATTGCTATCAACTTGGGTCCCCAGGTCCCTAATTACTTCTTCTGTACTTAATGGATTACCACCTATGTGGTAATTTGTGGGCACTTTGTTTTTGCCAAAGGGATGACTATACACTTTTGGCATTTAGCTTGAGGCCATGGCTCTGGCACCAGTTGTCTGTTTCTATGAGGCCCTTTTGGAGGATGCTTGTGTCGGCTGGAGAGTCGATTATGGAGCCCAGTTTGCAGTCATCTACGAACTTGGTCAGCCACAGTCCTTCCGTGTTGGCCTGTACCTCCGAGAAATATATACCGAACAAGAGAGGTCCCAGGATTGAGCCTTGTGGGACACCACTTGTAACTGGTTTGGAGTCTGACATGGCTCCAGCAATTCTAACCATGTGGGTTCTGTCCTTGAGCCAATTTGCAATCCATCTAGTGACATAGGGGTTTATATTTAAGCTGGAGAGCTTATCTATAATGCCCGAGTGGGGTATTGTATCAAAGGCTTTTGTGAGGTCCAGGTAGGCTGTGTGGACCACCTTCCCCTCGTCAATGGCCTTGGTGACTGTTTCAAAGAAATCAACCAGGTTTAAGAGGCAGGATCTGCCCTTAACAAAGCCGAACTGGGTAGGATCCAGTGTTTTTAGGTCCCCAATATCTTTATTTATGAGGTCCATGATGATCCTTTCCATAGCTTTGCAGACCAAGCTAGTCAGGCTTATGGGGCGATAGTTTCCAGGATCCGTTGAGGCACCACCTTTATGGAGAGGGATCACTGTTGCTGTACGCCACACTTTGGGCACATATCCTGTAGTAAGGTGAGATTGAACAGTAGTTTTATGTTTGGGTTTAGCTCTTCTTGGAGTTCATGTAGGATGCAGCACGGGACACCGTCTGGTCCCATTGATGCTGTGTTTTTTGCTTTGGAGAGGGTGGCTCTTACCTGAGCATCTGAGATGTCAGGGGGGCAGCACTCTGCTGGGATAGATATTTGCCCTTTTGGTGGGGGGGGTGTTTGCACTGAACCTGTCAGCTAGGATGTTGGCAATGTCTGTGGGTTCGGTGTATTTTTTGTCATTTTGGACTAATTCTGAGCATATCTGGGAATTACCACCCAGGTTCCTAACATAACTAAAGAAAGCCTTGTGATTATCCTTAGTGTCCTGTGCAATTTTTCTCTCGAAGCTGGCCTTAGACAATTTTATGTGTGCCCGTAGTTTTTTGCTAATACTGATCAGTGATGCCTTCCCTTTTTGGGATTTTGCTCTATCATTTAGTAGCTTCCTCCTTCTATTGTATAATTTGTTTATGGCTTGGGTCCACCAGACAGGACGTCTGCATTTGGAGGATTGGGTCTTGGTTTTATTTGGGATCGCATGATCCATGCATTCCTGAAGGTGTTCATAGAATGCGTTTATAAAGGATTCTGCTGTCTGGGCCGTATTTTCCACAGGCCCGGAGGCTTTGAAGGATTCCACCTCAGTTTTGAGGAGTGTGAAATTTGCTTTAGAGAAGTTTTTCACTGTGGTTTTCTGGGCAGGGGGTGGGGTCGGGATGTGAATATCCAATGAGATTAGTTTATGGTCTGATCTTACCAGTGAGGGATACACTTCTGGTCTGGAGCATAGAGTCCCTATGTTGGTGATGATCAGGTCCAGTATGTTTTCCTCTCTTGTGGGAGTGGTAACAAGTTGTTCCATAGCATTTGAGTTTATAAATTCTAGGAACCTTTGGGCTAGGGTGTTGGAGCTAGAGTAATGCCCCCAGTCTATGTTTGGGTAGTTGAAGTCGCCCAATATAATGGTTTTTGGAGAGACCTTCATATTTTCCAGTGTTCTCAGGAAGGCCGAGTGGGGTTCCTGGGTTTGGGAGGGTGGTCTGTAGCAGGCTATAAACTGGAAGGCAGTTTTACCCACTGTTAGTTGCACATGGATACTCTCTGATGCTTCGTGCTTTGCCACCAACCTGGAGGTGTGGGTATCTTTGAATATCGATACTCCCCCTCCTTTTGTGGTTCGGTCCAAGTTTTGGGGCCGAAAAGCATGGTATGAGGTATAACCTGGTGGTGCTGGGGTGCTCTCGGGAGCCCTGAACCAGGTTTCTGTTACTGCACAGATATCGATGTTCTCCATGCTAAGGAGAGTTTTGAGTGCATGCATCTTGAGGTTTAGACTTCTGGCATTGAGTAGCATTACTCTTAGTTTCTTATCCCTTGTGATACCTATGGAGGTGGGTTTGTCTTTTGAGCCTTGCCTAAAAAAGGCACTATGGGGGTAGCAAGAGCCTTTGCCAATATCCGAAAGCCCAGGGGTGACAGGTGCAAGCCGTCCCTAGTGAAACATCGTGGCTTGTCGAGCATATCATCCCAAGCTGACAGGCATTGGATCCCCTTTGAATGACACCAGTACTTAAGCCAATTGTTGAAATTGATCATCTTGTCTTCATATTGTGGCATCATTCTTGGTGAGGGTAAGATGCTACTCAAGGTCAGGGTCATACCGGACTGGGCTACATGCTCAGAGAGCTCCTTTATGTCTCTTTTCATGTAGTCCAGGAAGGTACGTCTCAGGTCATTCACACCAGCATGGACAATGACGGAGTCATATTTGTACTTGCCTTGGAGTGACCTGAGTGCTTGTGTTATGTGGCGGATCCTAGCGCCCAACAGGCTGCTCACCGTGACCCTCTCCTTGTTCAGCCTGGTGAGCGGGACGTCAGTGTGCCTGATGATAGAGTCACCTATTACAAGTGTATCAGGTGTGACTGTTCGGCACACTGGCTTTGTGAGATATGTGTTGCACGTGTTTTGTTTTGGGGTAGCGGCTGCTTGGGTGTCTGCTTTGGAGGTCTCTGCTGCTTCGGCAGATCTTTATTTAGAGCCTCCGAGTATGTTTTTGTGTGATTATGTGTTTGGTTTGCTGTCGTGGTAGGTCTATGTGAGACTGGAATTGTAGTGAGTGTGGTTTCCTTCTCCTCCTGACTGGTTATGCCAGTACTGAGTTGAGAGAGCTTAGCCTCCAGTTTGGCTATATGGTTGCATCTCTCACATGTGTTGGAATTTGTGGGAGGAGGAGAGGGTTGTATGTGTACATGAGGCAGTTGTAACATTACCTCAAGATTCCCAGATTCACCAGCTGGACCGGAGAGGAGATTGACAACTGACCTTTGGACATGCTAGAATAATACTGGGAATTCCTTAATAATTGAAAACCAGGGCCAGTGGGGAGTGAGGGTGTAGTGCTTTTAATTTTTAGTGCTGACATATAATTGCTTTAGTGAGCAAGTGCCAGGTAACTTAAGTGCAATGTGTTACAGGTAACTTAAATGCAAAAACGACAAACAGTAACTTTCTTTCAAGTGAAACAAGGAAATAAGTACAGTAAGCAATGCAGATATCACTAGTGATCCACAGAAGCGCTGAGAAGCCGCGTATTAGGTGGAACTAGCGTTCCAGGGAAATAACAAGCAAGCAAACAACAAGCATATAAACAAAGTTAGATTCAGCAGGCCTGGATCTAGTCTATGCTACAGCAAACAAGGTGTACCAATTTCAGTAAGGTACAGTTCAAATATTCAGGCACTATAAACCTTTAACCAGAAATTCCCAGCTCAGAAGGGCAGAGTCCAGCCTCTTCTCCCACAAGAGTGCAGACCACAAACCTTCTTAATGTAAAATAACTGGTCTGAAGCCCAAGTGCTTAAACCAGAACTAATACACTTTAAGAATAACAGACACTGGGCTCTCAATCTGCAGTTCCCAACTTAGAAGGATGAAAGCTACCTGCCCTGCCACCACAGTGCATGCCACAAACCTTCCTAATGTAAAACAACTGGTCTGAAGCCCAAGTGCTTAATCCAAAAGACTTAGAATGATAGCTACACTTTAATCAAGTTACTACCAAGCAGTAATAAATACAATTGAATACTTTAGAGAATGCCTGGATTAGTGCTCAAGTTACACAAACAAAGCTAGATCCAGCAGGCCCGAATCCAGTCTATGCCACAGCAAACAAGGCGCACCAACTTCAGTAAGAAGCAGTTCAGATACGCATGCACTATAAGCCTTTAACCAGAAATTCCCAGCTCAGAAGGGCAGAGTCCAGCCTCTCCTCCCACAAGAATGCAGACCACAAACCCTCTTAATGTAAAATAACTGGCCTGAAAGCCCAAGTGCTTAAACCAGAATTAATACACTTTTAGAATAACAGACACCGAGCCCTCAATCAGCAGTTCCCAACCTAGAAGGATGTAAGCTACCTGTTCTGCCACTACAGTGCAGACCACAAACCCTCTCAGTGCAAAACAACTGGTCCGAAGCCCAAGTGTTTAAACCAAAAGGCTTAGAATGAGTTACACCAAGCAGTAATAAATACAACTGAGCACATTTAAGATGATGCAAAAGTAAAAAAAAGTAGGTAGAAGCACAAGTACAGTAAAAGCAGATGACATTTTTTTTTTCTGAATAAGTGCTGAGATCAAAGAAACAGATTTGAGTGCTGAAACTAGAAAACTGGCTAGTTACAAGAAAAAAAAACTAAGCTAGAAGGCTTCCCTCCAACACAGAAGGGCTTGGGGGCTCAGAAGCCTACAAATAGTCTATACCACTTAACAGGAAAGGCAGGAAACAAGCTTTTTTTTTTTTTTCTGTTTCCCAGATGCTCTCTTTGTACACAGTAGGAGTGCTGAAATCAGAATATGATCTCACTGCACTCAGTTGAGTGAGCAAATGAGATTGTCCCAGAAGGAGTATCCAAACACAAATTTACAATAGGGGTGGGTGGTTGCTTTCAATGCAGGGACTGTTCTTGCAGAGGACAGAGCAAGCAGTAACATTGTTTTCCATATTAAGAACCTTAAGTCAGCCAGATTAGTTGATTCAAATAGAGGAGCTGTTAGATTCTCTAACAAAAAATTAAGATTTCAAGATGGAACCACCAGTTTACTTAGAGGCATCTTATGCAAAACCTCTTTCAAGAACATTTTGATATGAAACTGCCTTGAAAGTGACATGGACACATATGCTGAAATTGCCATAAATTAAACTTTATAGGAAATAAGAAAGGTCATAGGACAGTAAGTGACACAAATATTTTAAAACCAGAGAACAACTAGCCCTGAATGGATGCTGGTTGTGTTGTTGGCACTGACTAGATAACATTTTAATTATGATGCATGATTTTCTAGGAGCAGGCTTTCTTGCTCCCATTGGTACCTGCTGCATGTCTTCAGAAAACAGGTGCTTAAAAGGAATTAAGACCCCCTCATCCAATCAATTACCTGAAGATGGCTGATGTCATGGTATATCAAACACCCCTGTTCTTGTGTGAGTAGATCCATTCTGTGGGAAAGTTTGTGGTAATTGCCTCTGTTTTGTTTTTTTTTTTCCAAAAGAAGGGAGAACCACTATTGCATGGGCCAGAAGGGAGTCAGGGAGACACTACAATGATCTTGGGGTATTCATTTTGAATCTTCAGATTTACCCTGGATATCAGTGGAAAGGCATACAAGAACATTCCTGTCCAAAGTAAAGAAAAGGCATCTATCTTCTAGGCCTTCTTGCATGGAGTCTTGGGACAGAATTTTGCTAGCTGATTGTTCAGAGAGGAGGCAAAGATGCCTACTCAAGTTACTCCTCAAAGATGGATCAAATCTTGTAAGACCCCTGATCTAGCTTTCATTTGCAAAGTCTGACCTGTTCCTGCACAACTTGTCTGTCAAACAATTTTGCTCTGATGGACTGTAGGATGCATGTAGAGTGAAACTGTGCTATGACGCTATAGCCCAAGCTAACATGGCTAGTCTACAAAGGGGGTACAACCTGTTTCCCCCTTGCTTGGTGATGTAACGTATGACTGTGGTATCGTCTGTAATCACTTGAAGAGGTCCCTGGCACTAAGGATGGTTTAGAGAGTTGAGTGCCTTGATCAGGGCAAATATCTCCTTGATATTTATGTGCTTGTATCTGTCCTTGATGTCCCACACCCCCTGCAATTTTATCAGTCCCAAAATTACTCCCCAAGCAAAGTCCAAAGCTTCTGTGATGACTGAATGCTTTGAGCAGGAAGGGAGAGTAGCAGACCTAAATGTAAGGATATCTGTTATCTCTACAAAAAAAAAACTCTCTTCTGACAAACTCTAGTATTGGGATCTGAAAATATAAAACTAGTTGATGCTGGGACCAAAGAGATTTCAAATAATGCTGTGTCTTTTTCATGTGGAGTCTTGCAAGACGTAACATGAGAGTCATGGATACCATAAAATCCAAAATCCTTACGTATTCCCTTGCAGTGACGGAAGTCTGAGTGGAAAACTTTAGAAGCAGATCTAAATAAACACCTATTTTTACCCTGTGGAAGAAAAGCACTTTAAACTGAGGTGTCTAGTTGACATCCCAGGACACTATCCTGTGTGAGGGAGTCAAAGAAAGACTTTTGAATTTTCTCCTGGAATCTCAGCTTGGGAAACAGATCTCTCACAAAGGAAAGAAATCCCCAACATTTTGAAAAACTCTGCAAAAATAAGCAAATAATCTAAATATTGAAAAATATGTATACCCTGTAATCTGTGATGATCTATAATTGGAAGTAGACCCTTTGTGAACACTCTTATTGCAGTGAATAGTCCAGGGGGTAAGGCAGAGAACTGATAATGTGATTCAGACACACAAAACCTTAAGGAAAACCTAAAGTCTGAATGAACAGGGATGTGATGATAAACATCTTTTAAGTCTAGTGTTACAAAGAAACCTGAAGGAAGATGAGGTAACAGGTTGTGAAGTGACATAATTTTGAACTTGGGCACTCTCACAACCAGGTTTAGGAAAGAAACAAAGAAAGGCCCAGAACTGGTCTCCAAGCATTTTCTTTCTTTGACACAAGGAACATCCTTGAATAAAACCACTTCTCCACCTGGGAATGAAGAACTGGTTCTATTACTCCTTGGGGTAGCAGTGATGAAGAACAGGTAGAAGCAAAAGAGTTTGATTTTCAGGATGAGGAATTACCCCCCCCCCCCGGAAAGGAGGATTTCCTCCCACTTTCATCTGTAACCCTGATGAATTGCTTCAGAACCCACTCACTTACAACAGTTTGTTGCTAGAAAGAAAAATGGAGATTCAGACATTCTGAGAGAGAGTAGGGGCCAGGGTGGGTGGAGCTCACAAGGTCTCTTAAATAGACATTCAGACGTTTTGAACTATGCTTAGTTTTGTGGGGTTTGATACTTTTTTGGAACCCCTTGCCATTCTTAAATGTCTTTTTAACTGACTTCTGTTGAGACTGTTTATTCAATTTTTCTGCCAAAACTGGATGAGGAGAAAGAAAATCCCTTGGACAATTTCGAAAAGGTGGGCTGAAAAATCTTAGGCATTCCCTGGATCAGTTTGCTTCTTTTATCACACTTTTTAATCACCTCTGTAGCAGCAGGGCCAAACACTAAATCTCTATCCAAAGGAGAATTAAAATTGCATTTATTACATCATCTTGGAGGTTCTGAGTATCCAGCCAAATAAGCCTCCTTAAAACAGTACCAGTGGCGTTAGTCCTGGAAGAAATTTCAACAGAGTCATACACACACTGCAAAGAATGAATAGTGACCTGTGAAAAAGAAGAAACTAATTTATTTAAAGCAGATTTTTCTTCACAAGAAGAAACCTAGATAAAACATTCACCATACTTTCATAATATGTTAGAACAAACTTTAACATATGAGCCTGACAATTTAAAATTCTGAAAATCAAAGTTGCAGAAGTTCATACCTTTTCCCATATCTTTCAATAATTTTACCATCCTTACTAGAAAGAGTTGGATTGGAATTAACTAAGTGCTTAGCAGCAGTGGACTCAACTAAAGCTATAGCTGCTGGGTCAGGTTTGGGAATAGTTTATAAAAATGTAAAATATTGAGGAACTTTATACACCCTATCTTTCTTTCTTTATTGGGACAACTGGCTAACAGGAAAATTGCAGGCAGTTAAGACACACATTCACTGAAGCAGACAGGACAGGAGAAATGGGTGTAGGTTCTGGAAAATTCTTCTGTATTAGCTCATAGTATTTTTTTAGGGAATGAGAAACTTCAGTATTTTCCCATCGAAAACATTGGGCCACTCTAGCAATAGTCTCAGAGAAAGAGAAACTCCCACAGGGAAAATCAGTTGTGGATATACCTAATTCATTAGTTATTAAAGGAACATTAAGTTGTAATAAATGTACTGTTTGTAAGAGTGTGGTAAAAAAACACGATTATCAAAATACTTTCATCATCTGATAAAATGCTCTCAAACTCATATAAATTAATTAATTCTTTAATGATGGACCACAACTGTCTTTTATCTAATGTTTGGTTGAATTATAATTCCCAATTGTCAGAATCTCAGAAAGTCCTGGCTATTAGACACACTAAGGAATTTATCCCTTTTAAAAAATTAGCATACACACAATTAATGATTAATAATGATGCCTACTTTACCCCAATCAAATTAAACAAATTTAACCCAAATAAGTCCCCTTCGTGTTCATGCTGTTCTCATCCCCAAGCAGACCTCCTTCATATTCTATGGTATTGTCATTTTTCTCACAGATTGTGGACATCTTTGAAAGTCAGACTGCAGAAAATGGGATATCAAAATCCACGTTGACGGGAATTTGCTATTCTACATATTCCATTGATTCATCTTCCAAAAGTTGATATTCATGTTATCATTTTTATTTGCTCATTACTAAAACTTTATATAATACAAAATTGGATTGATCGTTCTAAATTAAAATGGGTTACTTTCCAGAAAATGGCTTTTAAATTTATTGATGCTCAAAGATACTTAGGTGGAAGTCCAAAAAAAAAAGCTATTAGAAAGGTTGTGTTAGAAAAGGTTCTAAACATATTAAATAGTTAATGTTAAATATTTATTTATTTATTTATTTATTTATTTATTTTTTCTTTTCTCTCAGGTTGCGTAACTTGTATATAGTGTACATATGGTGTATGTTTTATTTCTAAATAACTTATCAAAATCTCATGAAGGTTGTTATCACTAGATAAATTGTAATATGTTCATTTATGCCTTCTTGTTATGTATAATCTTTTAATTGTCTTGCTATTCATATAATTAATAAAAATTTTTTGAGAAAAAAAAAGAGTGTGGTAAAAACCTTTGATAATATAAATGGGGTTAAATTTGAACCCAGAGAGGTTTATTAATGTAGAAGTAAAGGGGTTGTTTATGCATTGAGATGGCCCTGTGCCCTATTTTATATAGGGGAAACTAAGAGAGAATTTCATGTCAGATTTATGGAACATATGAGAGATGTTAGAAATAAAAGGGAAGACAAAACAATTTCTCTACACTTTAAAATGTTACATGATAGTGATGCTTCTAAGTTAATAGGCACAGTTTTAGAAACAGTGGATTGTTTTTGTGAAGATGAAAATTTACTAAAACAAAAGTTAAGGTATAAAGAAATTATTTATATTTTAAAGTATAAGACACTTGTGCCTAATGGTCTTAGTAATGATTTGAATTGGAAATGTTTGCTTTAAATTTTAATTATTTTATTGATTAATTGAGGTTATCCATGTGGGTTTGTATATATAAATGTGTAATTATGTCTGTTACTGTTTGATACTCCTTGAAGGTGGTTACACCGAAGTGCTAGAGAAAAGAAAGAATAAAAGTTTTATACTTTTTTGTTTTGTTTTCCTTTCTGTACCACAGTCGGTGGTTTTGGGTCAGTGTTGTTTTCCAAAAATCAAAAATTGAGTCTGAATCAGAAATCTGGGGACAAAACCCTGAATCTGTCCCTGCATCTTCCTGTTCAGGTTCAGAATCTTGAATCTCTTCAGGAAGAAAGAGGAATAATTCTTTCTTTTACCAGAAACCACTCTACAATAAGGATCGATAGCCTGAAGTAAACCCCGAGCCAGTCCAAGTAAATTACTCCCATCCAAAGAAATTTCACAATAAGATAAATGCTTGGTTTTCTGATTCTTTTAATAGAAAAGTGGGACCAACCATGTTACTAATGGCAGAAGGTGTTTTTCCAGGGATGGGCACAGCATTCTAACACAACAGGGAAAACTTACTTCCCTGTTGCCTCTCCAAGGAACCAACAAGAGTGGCTCCCCTTTGCCCACTGAGGAGACTCCATCAGCTGCAGAGGATGTGGCTAACCCCTGGTCCATAATGACTGTAGGTGTTACACCAGAGGGATCTGGAGTAAAAGATGAGTGATCTGCGGTAAAAAAATGGCCACAGCAGTGTCAACCACCTGCAGTTGATGCAAACTGCTAGCCTGCTGTGATACCAAAGGCTGTTTGCTTAACTTTTTCTTTGTGTAACTGAAAGGAGGATTGACCATGGGACTGACAATCTCTTCCATGATCAAGCTGAAAATTGTGTTATTTTCCCAAGGGACACAAACAGCAAATGTCAGTAAAACTACCAGTCCACCAAAGGTACTTTTTAGACAGAAATAAACACAGCAAAATGCACATTCAAACCCTATTGCAGCCCCAAAGCAGAAAACAATTAACACAATTTATCCAGAGAAAATATGTTATCAGTTAGTTTACACTACTGTTAAACTGGCAGAAAAAAAGAGTGCTCCATTTAAAATATGTTACAGTCTCAAGACAGTCTGTTAAAACACAACACTCATATATTTAAATAACTTTCCTGAAAAGAAAACAAAAGTAGAAAAATCAGTAAATTTAAGAAAATGGACATTTGTTTCCCCAAAGGAAAATTATCTGGCTACAACAGGAAAGTACATGCCGACTGTCTATACTTGAAAGCCACAGAGGAGCCATACTCGTCAGTAGAAGAAATGCTCTGAAGGGCTTCAATCCCAAACTTGTCATTTAGTCAGCTCAGCTTGAGCTGATTGACAGTTTGGGCTCATGGAAGGTACCCTCAAGCTTTGGAAGGTGACTGGCTGTTGTATCCTTGACAGGATGTAACCCATAGAGCTAAAGCTACTGCAGCAGTGATCAATATGAAGAATATCAGCAGCTGACCAAATAAAATGAAACTATCTGAAATGTGTGTGTGTGTGTGTGTGTGTGTGTGTGTGTGTGTTTGTGTGTGTTCATATATATATATATATATATATATATATATACATATATATATATATATATATATATATATATATATATACGGGTCTACTTTACATGGTTGACATTTCATAATGTCAACGACCATATGGCCGAGACCATATGATCTGCTTTTGAAATGTCGAACATGTAAAAAAAAAAACAAAACAAAAAAAAAAACACAACAACACTTACCTTCACATTGCTAGCAGGGAGGAAAGCACCCCCCCACACCCACCGTAACTTAAATATACCAACTCTGAGATCGCACTACAGAAGATGGAAATCTTTCCATTCCTCACTGTACGAGATGCCTGTTCCACATGGTCAGCATTTCAAAAGTCGGTCATATGGTCTCGACCATATGGTCTTCGACTTTATGAAATGTCGACCATGTGAAGGGGACCCATTTATACATACACACACACACACACACATATATATATATATATATATATATATATATATATATATATATATATATATATATATAGATGTGTGTGTGTGTGTGTGTGTGTGTGTATATATGGGTCTACCTTAGTAGATCAAATGTTCACTTACTCGACTTTCATATTGCCGCGACAAAAAAGACGACAACCCCATAACACCAATGTCCTGGAACACCAGCTGTGCATTGCAGTTAAGTAACCATGTGGCCAACCTGAAAAAAAGTAAAACCGAAGCAAAGTAAACTCACCCATGTGGGGGGATGTGCCCCTCCACCACCATTCACCCTAACTAAATATACCAACATGTGAACAAACCAAACAGAAAAACTGGAAAAGCTGCAACACTTTATTCCGGTACCTCGGCTGAATGCCTTCAAAGGAATAAATACATTACTACTTGCTGCACCTTATATAATGCTGTGTAACACCAATTAATGTAATTAAATAATCACAAGAGTTAATAGACCCATAGAATTAAAGAGACACAGTGTAAAAAACATGTATCAAATATTGAAACATTATAAATATATACAAAAAACACCTTAAATAGACATATGTCCTACTAAATATAAACAATATTAATCAGATAGTAAGATTGAATTCTAAATTCATACCCCTTGGTTTTAAAGTACTACATTTTAGAATGAACCTGCTTTCCAAATTCAAAAGATTCTGTAAATAATTCCCAGTATTGTAAAATTCAGGTTTAGCTAAGGCACAAAAAAATAAAGAATCCACCACTCTATTATGAAATAAGTTAAAATGTTCAGAGATTGGGCTGTCTGTCCTGGCATTTCGAATGTCACCTAAATGTTCTAAGACACGTATTTTTAGTTGACGTTTAGCCTGGCCAATGTAATATTTGGGTGGAACGCAATCACAACCAATAATATACACTACCCCACATGATTTACAATTAAAATAATTATGAGCAGTGTATTTGACCCCATTAATCAAACTACCTGATAGATTTTTTACTTTTGAACAGATCTTACATTTTCCACATCTAAACATACCATGTATCAAATTGTTGTTAATGGTGCCAGACAAAGCACAACTTTTCAATTTTGATTTTAAAATTTCCTTTAAGTTGGCATACCTGCCATAAGAAAAGGAGACATGATTTGGAAACAAATGACTTATCTCCTCATTATTACAAACAATTGGCCATAAAAAATCTACAATGTCTTTCAGCATCATAGAGAAAGGGGAATATTTTGTGACAAGAAATAAATTGTCGATATTAACACAACCAGCCTCATAGTCCCTAGACCTTTCTGGAAAAACTTTCTTTAAAATATTGCCTCTTTTGTTAGGATTTAACAGTCTATCTAGACTTTTACTGATTAAACTTTCAGAATAACCTCTCATAGACAATCTATGTCTAACATTTTCAAATTCCAAATTCCAGCAAATACTTTCCGAAGTGTGTTCCTTGATGCGTTTAAACTCCCCAAATGGGAGTGCCTCAATTAAATGGGCTGGATGAGCACTACTCGCATGTAAGAAATTATTGGAAGCTGTATGTTTCCTAAATGGTCTAAACTGAACTAATCCTTCTATATCTACATACAGTAAAATATCCAAAAATTGGATTTCACGATTATTCACACTGTATGTAAATTCCAAACCAAATTTATTTTGATGGAGGCTGAAAATAAATTCGTCAAAATCCAATTTGTTACCTTTACAGATAAAAATCAAATCATCAATGTATCTGTAGTAAGAGACAACTTTTTTCTGAAAAAAATCTAGGGTATATAAGAAACTGATTTCAAAATAGGACATGAAAAGGATTGCATAAGTGGGGGCAAAATTGGCCCCCATAGCAGTCCCCTCCTTCTGAAGAAAGATTCTTTGTTCAAAAATAAAGTAATTATGAGTTAGAGCAAACTCTAAAAGTAAAATGACAAAAGAGGTCCAAGGTCCTTCTCCCAAGATTTTACCAATGGCCTCCAAACCAAATTTTGTCTTAATACTGGTGTACAGGGCCTTTACATCCACCGTAGCCCAGTAAAAATTGTCTTCCCATTTAAAGTTTTTCATCAGGTCACAGTATTGGTTAGTATTACTAATGTGGGAGCTTACATTCCTTAATTCTTTTTTCAGAATGCTATCTAAGAATATCCCCACATGTTCCAAAAAACCTCCACAACAAGATACAATTGGACGACCAGGAGGGTCTTGTAAATTTTTGTGTATTTTAGGAAGTGCATAGAATGTAGGGTCCTTAGGATTAGTAATGAACAATCTTGTTACATCCTTATTGTTAAGGAAACCTAGTCTTTCACCCCTTTCTAGAAGGTCAAACAATTCAGAATTAAATTGACTAATTGGGTTACATGGTAACTCCATATAAACATAGTCATCACACAGAACATCATAATTCATTTTTAAGTAATGACATTTATTCATTATAACCCAATTACCTCCCTTATCTGCTGTACAAAAGATATATTTATTGGAAATTTCTTTCATTTGCTTCAGTGCCAACCACTCTAGCTTTGTGAGATTAAATCCAATAAATTGTTTCAAGAACAACGCATACTCAATTTCAACCTTCTTACACAACACATTTTCAAAGACCCTTAAAACAGCTGAATTTTTAGGAGGACAAAAAGAACTGTGCACAGGCAAACGAGGTACAGTTAATTTTCCACAACCAGTAAAAAAACGTTCAGTGCTCCCTGAAATACCCACGGAATCAAAACTAGCCTTCATAGTGATATCTGACTCAGAATCACCACTTCCCTCAGCATTAAATTCATATAGGGAGAGATCCATTAAAGGATCATTCAGAATGGATAGATCTTCAGTGCTGATAGAAATATCAGCATCAACATAACTAGCATTAACATTAGATACAACATTTGGGTCCTGCATACTATTAGAAATATTTTTGAGTTCAAAAAATACTTTTAAATAAAGCTTCCTACAGAAGCGTTTAACATCTAATAGTAAATCCGAAAGCGCTGGTATTTTTGTTGGTACAAATTTACTACCCTTATTAAGTACCTGCAGCATATCGGAAGTAACAATAAAATCACTCAAATTAACAATATGCATATGATTTACATTACTAGAAACATGAGTCCCAAAATCAACGTTGTACCTACGAGGGGTAAGCACAGGAGCAGAGTTCAAGTCCAACACAGTGGCATTACTAATATCTTCGGTTCCGACCCTTCTGTCGCGACTTTCGTTTGGATCCCCAGCGAAAATTCCATCTACCTTGATCTTCCATGTCCGATGCTGCGCCAGTACCCTCAGTAATATTTATACTCTCAAAGGAAACGCTTTTCTTGCTTGTAGCCGTGTCAGAAGACGAGACTGACGAGTCTCGGCCACTACGTGAACCACGTGAACTCCCTTCTGCACCCTTCACCTGGAATGAACCATTCTTCATTTTACGCTGCCAGGAATAAACTAAGTTCTTATTGAAATCGCTTACATCTCTGTTAAGCTTTTTCTTCTTTCTTGAAATAACATCGCATTCAATCTTTGAAATCTCCTCACTGATACTTTTCATAGCTGAAAAAAACGCTGTGTCAGGATATTCATTAGCTAAAGCAGCCTCACCTTCAGCAATTTGGGTTTGAATTAACCCCAAAGTTCTCCGGTTACGTCTGATTAGAATCTTTAACCAACTGAGAGAACATTGCAGTGAAGCCGCCTTCCACTCCTCTAAAAAAACATTCTCATCTTCTACGAATTTGTAAGCAGGCAGTTTGTCAATTCTCAAACCTCTTGGTGTAATAGAGAGTTCGACATACTTCTCCAAAAGGCGTATGTCATAAAATAAGGAAGTCTCTTTAATTCTCAATTTCTTCAGGTCATCAAACTTCTTATCAAAAGAACTGTTACCAGACACAGTCCACGGATCAAATTGAGCCAACTTACTGTCCCTCTCTTTAACTAAGTTAGCGAACAAGAATCCACTACCATTTAAATTAGACATAGTGAAATCTTCCAGTCTCTGGATAAACGAAACGAAAATAAATATACCAACACCAGGACTGCATTACTGCAGGGGTAAAGAGCAAAGTTCAACATGGTGGCTAAGCTGTTACAAGTGGAAAGTCAATGTTCTGGGACATCAGTGTTATGGGGTTGTCAGCCTTTTTGTCTCAGCAGAAAAAGTGAACTTTTGGTCTGCTGAAGTATATATATTGTAACAAGCTCAGACTTTTTATTTTTATTTTATTTTTCTCTCTGTTTCCTGGTTTGGTGCATTGGTTCAAAGACCATTTTCATGCAAAGTCTGGGTGTTACAGAAAAAAAGAAAACAACAATACATATATATACAAATGACAAGAAATATAAGCAGTTTTAAAGAACATCAGAAGAAAGTAAGACAGCACCTGATAAATAAATGAACAGACTTGCAATAAATAAGCATCCTGATTTTAAAATAAAAGCAGCTAAACAAAATAAAAATGTACATAACTGGTAAAAGACTAGTATCACAGCTGTATTATTGAAAGTACTGCAAAGCCAGCAAGTACAAGTGTGGTCATGACTTCAGCACGTATTGCAAATAATAAGAAAGGTATGTGCAAAAGATGGATATACAGTGAAGTATCACTACAAATAAAGACAGAACTAAACTTTCAAAGATGCAAAAAATCTTGAATGATTATAGCCGAACTCCAAAATCACTAAATGGCAGCTGCCTCAAACATAACATAACAGTCAAAATAAATGAATAGGTAAACTAAATGTTGTTATGCAGGAGGTAGAACAAATCACCCACATTCTCCTGCATGTATATGCATATGTTCCCCCTCTACAATCACATACAAATGAAGAGCCTAAAAGAATCACAGCTGGTGCTCTTAAGAGACCATATTTGGAGTGAATTCCATTGCATCAGTAATCATAGACTTCAACTGCATCTACTAATCGTGTACCCTTCACTTACACCCACAGCACAGTTCCATACAAAACACTTCAGGACTTCACAGCAGTTCAGTTTGAACTTGATGCTATCAACACCCTGTAGACATTAGATCAAAACATTGTCCGACCGACTGTCCTTCATCCATATCTATATGTATATATATATATCTGTATCTATATCTATACATAGATATGTGTGCATTTATTGTGGTGTTTCAAGATCATCTTAAGACTAGTGCCAAGGCCTTGCATCAGAATCCATACCCTGGCGAATACCAATATCAAGCCACATGTTTTAGTTGTACACTCTTTGTTCACATCAGTTTCACGTGTTAAGTTTATGTGTCAATTTAGTAACAGTGCATTTCAACAATACCATCCGGCACTGTTGTGATTTCTTGAATTAAGTTTGTTCTGCAAGCACTGTCATGCAATCTGTCATCACTCATTTTAATGATGATGTACGCTCGATGTGTCATCTTTCAGGCTAATCATACAGTGGTGAGAATACGTGATAACCTTTACACAGTGCAAGGAAGACTTATATAGAACTGCTTTGAGGGAAAGAGACATACTTGTTATGAAATGACTAATGAATCTTTACAGATTTTCAGATTCTGCAATCATTCAGCCATACCCCCATTATAAGTTAGCCACTAATAAAAAGGCCTTCTCTGAAAATGCACCTTCTATTTGGAATGAACGCCCACAAGAAATAAGACCAGTGAACAAAATTACTAGCTTCAAACTGCAACTAAAAGACTATCTGATACAGCTGACAGCCTGTAAGTGCTGTAGAGATAGTGGCCACACAGTACCTACAAAAAAGGAACAATACATTATTATCTACTGCCGTAACACTAATTCAGCTCTCATCATGTTCACCGAAATGCTTCCTTGAAATTGAAGTGTAAACTGATTTGCTCTCTCATTAATGAACTATACCTACCTGAAAATTCAAAATGATATGTTCCTAAATGAAAATTTAATTCTGTGTTGTATGTATGACTATGTTACTTCCAGTGCTTATCTTATTTTCTATGCAAATTTCTATGTAAATAGTTCGACATTCTGTTATATGTTTATTTATGTTGTCTGACCACCCCACCTTGGTCATGACTAAAAATGGTCCTTGGACTAGTTCACCTACTGGTTAAAAATGTAAAAACAAAAAATAATAGTAATAATAATAATAATAATAATAATAATAATAATAATAATAAACGTAAGAACCATGTTGGTTAAGTTTTGTTCCTGCGTCCAAGAGGCTATACTCCTGAACCAATATGACATTTTATACAAAAACACTGTAGGCAAGACTTTATGTAGTCATATACTAAGTGAACTCTTTGCATATTTTTAGGGTAGTTATGTATTATCGCAACCAACTTTGCTAGGTGCATGCTGTACAATGTTTTCTGCAAAAGTATCTCTGTTAATGGAAGATGTGTACTGTAAAGTGTGAAACAGTTTGGGGTCACATTATGTGCCACATATTAGGAGGAATAAGGGCAAATGTCCTCTTTACAGGGACCGCTCTTGTCTGAACTGGACACATGACTGTTGCTTTACAATCATTATCAATGGAACGAGTCAGCAGTGAACAGGTTCTCCATAGCTAAAGTGCCACCTTTCAAACGGAGTTAAAAGTGTAACTTACAACTCCTTACAGGCAACTTGCATTGTCATGATTACTGGCACCTAAAGTAACTGCATATACTGGTCAGTGCAATCCCTTTGGTAAGATGTCACCTAAAAATAATGGTTATTCTTCCCCGGTCTCACAAACAGCAGTCATCATGATCGCTGTATTCACTACCTGAAGTCAGTAAAACATGCTACCCACAAATCTGAATTTTCCCCTTATTCCTCTTCCAAACCCATCACCAAAATCCCAGAAGACTTCTTAATAGTTTAGCCAACCCTTTTAAACTTAAAAGACATTTGTTTGACTGAAACACGAGCAATTATTGCATGCCAAAAATCTGGTTGCGATAATACGTAAGTACCATTTTTAGATACAAAGGAACAGTTTTGGTGGTCTTCACAGTCAGTATGCAACAAAACAGAGGGGAATCTGCACTGGTTGCACAGAAGCTCTGGAGAGCTGCATTCACAGACATTTTCGGTGTGAATGTACAACAGCTGAAACTTGTAAAGAAATTGTATATATACAAGTACATAATGTGATACAAATGAGAAATGTGTATAAAAGATGGGGCTTAACTATGTAAATGAGATTGTCTTCCCACATTTTGTAACTCATTTATAATGCACAATTGACTAGTTAAAAAATCTATTCTATTTCGTGTCACTTTGCAATTGCTGAGTTCAGTTTTGCTTCTGTCCTTGTATTTTGCTTTGAGCTGCTTGCCTTTACCCCACTGCAGTGAGTGGTGTTTGGTGGCCTTGGGGGAGAAGAGATAGGCAGAGAATAACTCATTTCAAGTTTGTAGAATGAGAAGTGCTTTTTAAACTCAGAGTGGACAGGAATATCATAAGGGCTGTAATGATCTTATATGCTCACAAACTGGAACTGGAGGAATGGGTGGCCTCCCTATTCCTTTGTGTACCAAGGTAAGTAAAGTCATCATTATACTTGCTATGGGGACCTTTCAGAGACAGACTAAGGACATGATAGGCAACTCATCGCCTTCTTATCCAAGGTACTGCAGTAGCTCCTTGATATTTTCTTGCCTGTGAGGATGAGCATATCTTTTTTCTAGTGTCACCACAGAACGCAGTCACTTCCATGAATGCCTTCTACAGAATGGTACACTTTTTTGCAATTCTTTCTGCAACAGATTGTATGCATGGGATAATTTGGGCACTGACTTGACCATAGGATGAGAGGTACCATTGTGACACCCCCAACACTGACCCAGTAATCAAGGAGCCTCAGTCCTCACCACTGGCAACAGTGAGGAAAGTACACACTTGGAGGATGACAACTACACACACAGTAAAGTGCAATTTCCCTTAAGAGCACTCAGAGACCACAGTCAGTCTGGGGCTGGTTTCTCCCTCTTTCTCCAGATCCTTAATAAGACTCCCCACAGGCATAGCTATAGAGCTGAGTTCTTAGCCAGGGTTCCAGGCCAAGCCCTCCAATACTCTCTCTGTCCAAGCAGTTCTTCATGTCCCTGCCACAGTAGCTGACACATACTCTTGGAGATTTGATTACACATACACTCACCTGGGAAAGGCTGGCACAGATTTTCTAGCTATGCTCCTTTCTGCCAAGACAATAAGGTAGTTATTACTGCCACCAGAACCTCTTATACAGTACTTTAAGGTCCTTAACAAAGGGTGTTCAATCCTACTGTCTAATGTTACTATTAATCCAAATCGTAGTCTGACCAAGAGCAAGGGTATTAGGAGTGGCCTGCACACTGGTATCAAATAAATATGTAAGTGTTCTCAGATCTTAAATATGTCTCACAAATATCAGCCACAAGGATAGGTTTAAATATATTTAATAATAAATAATACAAGAACAAGAAAATGCTCAATAAATCATCACAATAACTTCAGAGTTCAAAATTACAGGAAATATTTAAATCAACTTTGCAAGACAGTCTCAAATAAATACAGAAAACAGCTAAAGTAATCTTTACTATATCCATAACTATATATAAAAGAATTTACTGTACCCTAGTTAACTTGCTTACAGCAAGGCTAGACAGATGTGGTGAGTGGATTTTTCCAGTGGATATTGCCAGGTCAAAAGACAAAATATAAGATGCGCAGTCACTCTCTCAGAGAGGTCTTAAATTAATATCAGATATTACTGCTGGGATACGTGCAGCATGACAGCACTTTTTGTCACCTGACTTCAGTTCCCAGGCTCAACAACCATTGCTAGAAAATGCTAGCATTTAGCATCTCCCTGTGAAAACACAGCCTTCAGAGGTTTGCAACTGCTGGAAGACATAAAACAATAAAACACTTACAAAACAGTGTAGAAGGCTCCCTAGTTTTAGACATCCTGTCTCCTTGCTGCATTGAAACCATCTCTTTTATTATGTGGTTATAAAACAATTTAATTTCAACTATTCTCCTGTCATTTTGCAAGTTAACCTTTTATGTTCAGGTTTCCACTGTTAAAAATATATACATTTACACAGCTACAATAGTGTATATACATTTCTGTTCTCTTCTAGTAGGGTACACTGTAGATACATCTTTAAGCTCAGTACTTTACACACACTTCTGTACCAGCAGTTTGATATACACATAACATACAGTTCTAATCCATTGGTAACACAGGCATATGAATCATGTTGATATTTACAAATTACATATAATTATTTACAAAATTCCAGCAATCTGGGATGGCAATATTTCCTTTTGTGACACCCCCCCCCCCCCGAAGACTCAAGCTAGCTTTTCAAGTGACCCTTTTGGAAACTCAGCTTGAGAGGCTTGAGCCTATTTGGGAATACCTTACCCCACTCCCTGTCTTGAGAGCCCGTCTGCATTGGCATTGCTAACCCCACTGCGGTGCTGCACTGTTATATCATATGCCTGCAATCCTAGGTTCCACCTTAGTAACTTGGCATTTTGCTGGCTGGCTCAACTTAGCCATGTTAAGGGATTGTGTTCTGTAACTACAGTGAATTTCCTTCCATACAGATAAGGCTGAAGCTTCTGCAGGGCCCACACTATGGCTAGGCATTCTTCTTCTACAGCTGCATGGCATTCTTTCTTGAGTTGGAGCCTACGGCTGAGCTATACCACTCAGTGCTCTTCCCCCTCTGAGTAAAAAAGGATAAGTACAGCCCCCACCCTATGGTTTAAAGCATGTAACTGCACAACAAATTATTTGCTGTAATCTGGACTGGCTAATACAGGGCCACGCTCATTTAAGCTTCTGGAATGCCTGCTCAACTGCTTGGGTCTACACTACCTTATTTGGCATGTGTTTCTATATCAGGTCTGTAAGAGAAGCAGCTATGGTTTTATAATTGGGGACAAACTTTCTATAGTACCCTGCTGTCCCTAAGAATCCCATCACCTGATTTTTGGTAACAGGGGCAAGCCATGCCTGAATAGCTTCCACTTTGGCAGATTCTGGCCTGACCTTACCACTCCCCAATCTATGTCCCAGGTAGGAGACCTCTGCCCTTTCCACCTAACACTTACTGGCCTTAATGATCAACCCTACCCTTTGTAGTCTGCTCATAACCTCCATGGCATGATCAATGTGCTCTTCACAGGAATGGCTGTAAATGGCAATATTATCCAGGCAAGCAAAACCTCCTGCTCCTGCTAGGATATGATCTACCAGCCACTGGAAAGTCACTGGGACATTTTTCATCCCAAAGGGCATCTTCGTGAACTCATACAAGCCGAAAGGAGTCACAAAGGCTGACTTCTCTCTAGCTGTGGGAGTCAAGGGCATCTGCCATTAACCCTTGGTAAGATCAATAGTGGTAGATACCTAGTCCCACCCAGCTACTCTAGGGCTTCATCTGTCCTAGGCATGGGGTAAACATCTGACTATGTGTGACTATTTAATTTCCTGTAGTCCACACGGAACCTGGTGCTGCCGTCCTTCTTTGGTGTCAGCACTACTGGAGAGGCCCAGGGACTGCTGGACTCCTGCATTACCCCTAGTTCCAATATTTCCTGTATCTCTTCCCTCAGAGTCTGTTTGACTCTTTCAGCACCCCTTGGGGTCCTGCATCCACATGGTGCTGCACCAGGTGGGTGCACCCTAGTTTCCAGTGAACATGTCCTCAAACTCCTGTAACACTGCTCGGATCTCTCAAACCTGGGTAGGGGATAGCTGCTCAGGCATTGCTACCCCTTTCACTGAGGTGCCAGTCCGAGCCTCACTGAGGAGATCGGTCACCAGATCACCCCCAACTCCTCCTGCCATCCACTGGAAATACTCAGCACAAGGGCCTCTCTATCATGGTAAGATTTCATTATGTTAACGTGGTACAATTTGTGTCCTGCCTCCTACCTAGCAGTTCTACCATGTAGTTAACATCACTGACCTTCTTTACCATTTTGAAGCGCCACTCCAAAGCTGCCTGCAGCTTGTTGTGTCTGACAGGAATGAGAAACATTACCTGCTGCCCCACAGCATACTATCTAGTTCGAGCATTCCTGTCATACCAGACCTTTTTCTGCTTTTGGGCTTCTGCCAGGTTCTCCTGGGCCCAAACCCATGAGTTCCCTGAGCCTTGTCCTGAGGTTTAGGACATATGCCACAACAGACTCCTTATGGGATTCATACTCACCCTCCCACTCATCTTGAATGAAATCTAGAGGTGCCCTCACCCTATGCCCATACAGCAACTGAAAAGGGTGAAAAACCTGTGGATTCCTGGGGCACCTCTCTGTAAGCAAACAACAGATGGGGCAAATATTTGTCACACTCCCTCTTAAACTGGTCTGCAAATGCCCATAGCATGGTCTTTAGTATAGAGTGTAGCCTGTCAATCAGATCATTAGTCTGGGGATGGTAGGGGTTGGTCTTTAGGTGTTTTACAGCACAGTGCTTCCACAGACAAGCCAGCAGGTCTGACATAAAATTGGCACCTCTGTCAGTCAGTTTTTCTTTTGGGAAACCTACCCTGCTGAAAGTCTCTAACAAAGCATTTGCACCTTTTCTGCCTCAGTGGAGGACAGCACTATCACCTCAGGGTATCCAATAGCATAATCTATTACCACTAGGATATACCTTTTCCCTGTGGAACATGGGGTACTCAGAGGCCTCACAATATCCATACCTACCCTCTGAAATGGCTCCTCAATCACAGACAAAGGCATCAAAGGAGTATTCACCTTGCCTCCTGCCTTACCTACATTTTCGCACTACTCACAGGTCCTGGAGTACCCTGTTAAATCTCTGGAAATCCCAGGCCAATAAAAGTTTTGCATAATACATCTCTTTGCATGTTTTATGACCATATGCCCTACAAAGGGAATACCATGGGCTATGGCTAGAAGTGCCAGATGGTAGGCTCTGGGTACTACCAACTGTTGTATTCTCTCACCCTCTAGCCCTTTCTCAGGTGTCTACTCTCTATACAGTAACCCTTAATCCCAGTATACAGATTTCCCTTTTCCTTGACAATCAGGTGCCTGACTGCTGCCTCCCTCAGGCCTTGTAATGTAGGGTTTGAGAGCTAAGCCTGTCTCATCTCTGTCTTTGTAACCCTTCCTAGCTCCCCTTCCACTGGAAGTCTGGTATTCTCTGATATTGGTACCTCACTGTCACCTAGGGTACTGCTACTCACCTCTGCCCTTACAGTCACTCTGTCCAAGGGAACATCAGTATCCACATGCAGCTGTGGCTCACCTTCAGTCTCACTGCACAGGGTAGCTCCCTCTCTGAAGTAACCACCAGACCAGTCCTGGCTTCAAGTTTGAAGTCTGTCTGGGTCTCCCCCAGACTACCAGACCCACATGCTTGTCTCCAAGCCAGACTAAGTGTCACTGCATGCACACATGGTACTGCATTATCAAAATCATTCCCTGCCAGGGCATCTGCAGAGATATCCTCAAACACAGCTTCTTGATGGCTTCATTTTCCACCCTTCCAATCAAGGTGAACTCTAACCAAAAGTATTTGGAATGGGGTGCCTACTAAAGCTCTGACTGGAGTAGACTGCCAAAGCAAGTAGTGCTCCTCTTTAACCATTGCAGGCTTCACAGTTGTTAGGTCAGAGGCTGTGTCTCTCAGCGGTGGCCTCTTTCTCATTTACTAAGACAGGATATAACATCTTGTGGTAGTTTGGTGCCTTTGATGTCTCGCGGCATTCTGTCATTCTCACTTACTGGTTCTCCCACCTTGCATTCCCCACCTTCCCTCTGTGGACATATAAGTCCCCTATTAAATCAGTGAATGCTTAAAATAGGGAACGCTGTTTAATCAAACCTTGTTGTTTGAAACAGCAAAATCCCGAACGCACGGAACAGTGATTTTTTTTCCCAGAGATAAAAATCACTGGGCTGTTTTTGGGACATTGCCATTTCCTCCACTATGGTGCGATCCTGGAGTTGGTATATTTAAGTAGGGGAGGTGGAGGCACAGTCCCCCATATCAGGGGTGTGGGGGGCAAAGTCCCCCACTTTATTTTGTTTTTTTTTTTTTTTATGGAGCAGCGATTTTTTTTCCCCTGGGAAAGAAATCGCTGTTCTGTGCATTCAGCATTTTGCCATTTTGCCATTTTAGTGTCTATTATACAGCATTTGCTATTTTAGGTATTTGCTGTTATAATATCGACCCAACATATATAGCCTATATGGCCTCACTGGTTGCATTTGAAACATTTAATCCTTGGTCCTAGACATGTGCCTGGACTAGTGGCTTCCCTGCTACTGATGGACTCTGTTGTGGTGGTCTTGGCTTCCCATCATGGGTTCCCTTAGACTCACGAGCAGCACTGGGTATCCCTTTCCTGTGCAGCGATGCTCTGCTTGCTAGGTATAGGTCTCACTTTTACCCCAACTCATCTGCTGTGCTACATTCTGTATCTGCTAGCCAGATTCTCATGTCTTCAGGCAAAGTGCTAAGGGCTTGTTCCCTCACCAAAATTTTTGCCAGCCCTTCAAAATTGGTGACCTGACACCCAGTAACCCACTTGTGAAAATAAGTGCTTAGTTTAGCAATATATTCACACCCACTTTCATCTGCCTTGCATCCTTGCTCACAAAACTTTTTTATAAGCTTCAGGTGTTAACTTAAAACAGTCTAACAGGCATTTTTTAACAGTGTTATAATTTAATCAATCAGTATCAGACAATTTAGAAATAGCAGTTACAGCTTTACCATGGAGTAAGGGGGTCAGGAACCATAGCCAGAGCTCTTGGTCAACATTATACTCTTTACATACACTTCCAAACATATGATTGAAACTATCAAAATTATCTCCCTCTGTAAATTGTGGAAGAAATTTACTGACCTTTGTTGCTTCTAAGGTGAAGAGTCAGGATCTTCTTCTCATGTTGCCTTTGCCTCTCATTCCCCTCAGCTTCCAGAAGTCACAGTTTTTGGTTTTCCTCTGCCTCCAGATGTCTCAATCTCTCTGCTGCTTCTATTTCCAAATGTTTGGCCTCCAATTCAAGTCTCTTTAACTCCAGATGGATTTTTGAGTCCTCTGTGAAAAGGTTGAACTGTCCATTTTCTGAGAGTTGTAAATCCCCAAGGCTAGTCTGTTTGTCCTCCTGATTGCTGGTCTGTGATGCAGCTGTACCCAAGGTTGCAATAATTTTTGCTTTAGTCAGGTTGGCATGCACCACTTCTTTAGCCTGGCATATCTCAGTCAACTGTCTCCTTGTCAGCTTGCCATACTCCTCTGCTGACGTCTTTGCCTGCTCTCCCTGACTAAGCTAACAAAATAAATAAAACAATTGTGATGTGAAACTCTGAATGTTCACTGTGTGGCTGACTGAGAGTACAAACACATTCCTTAGTGACCACTGTTTACAGGCTACAGGAATTCAATATCCTCACCACTGAATCTTAATATGTGGATATCCCACCAATTTATGTGGTGTGGATATTCCAGTACTGACCACCAATTAATATTTCCTTTTGTGACAACCACATTAGGAAAGGTTACCATTCAGTCAACTGTTAGGTAGTGTGTGATGCACATCACTGCATCACCAATGTACTGACCCAACATCCTAGAAGTTCATATGATTCCCACATATGTTACAGAAGTTCACTTTACCTCTACTTCCTAGAGTTGGTATTTCTTATGGTTACACAATTGGTAGGTGCATACTATATCATTTTGTTCTCCAAAGCTATTTCTTTGTATTGATATATATCCACTCTTTCCTCATGTGTCCACTTCCTGTTATGTTTTCTAGATGGTGCAGGCTACCCAGTCAAGCATTGCCTATTGACATCAGTTCATAACCCACAGGGAGCTGTAGAGCAGTGCTTTTACATCACCCTGTCCCAGAAATAAATGGCTACTGATTGAATGCTTGGCCTGCTCAAAGCATGTTTATGCTGCCTGAAATTCAGGGAGGGGGCACTTCAGTAAGACTACCACTGCATGCAGAATGCACAGGGCCTATTGCATTCTGCTTACCATGATCATAATCAGTTGACCGTTTAACTGCAACAGACAGAGATTGAAATTGGTGGTGCAGATCCCTCTATCATTTTTCCCACCAGTGATGATGTGGTGGCAGCCGATGACAGCACTATGGCACCCTCTCCAGAAAGTTTGTGCATAGTATTTGGCAGCACATGCAAAGTGATAGCATCTAGCCTACAGCTGAGGACAATGACATTGAATGCATGACAATGTAAAGTTACAAAGACAATTGCTGGTGCATGCAGTGTTAGTCATGGGCTATGCTGAATGGTGCATTTTACAACTTACACTGTATGTCAGACATTTGTTCTCACATCTACACTAATGTATCATATGGACATAGCCATTATCACTTGCACATTATTTCTTGGGTAGTGGCACAAGTGGTAGTAATACCAGTAGGATAGTGTAGGGGGTGGGGAAGAGCCTAACAGAACATGTGGTTGGTATGAATATGTATTGTACTGGACTGGGTATCTGTCTTGCACCTAATTAGCATGGTTAGTCCTGTAAAAGTAGGCCAACACTTGAATGCAGGAATTTTAAAACTTCTTATGTGTGTGTGTGTGTGTGTGTGTGTGTGTGTGTGTGTGTGTGTGTGTGTGTGTGTGTGTGTGTGTGTATATATATATATATATATATATATATATATATATATATATATATATATATATATATATATCTTTTGATATATGCTCATTTTTAAATATTTTTTTAGAATGATGGATCTGATGAAGATGCTCAAAAACATTTCAAATAAGACACCAACATTTGGTAACACTTAGTTGTTGCCTAAAATTAAAAAAAAAATTGTTGCATTGATTTGTTTTGTTCACTTATTTTGGGGACGTGAACATGGAGAATAGGCCTGCTTATATATGGTTGGTTAAAAAAGCAATCTATGTTAATTAGGTGAAAGCTGGACACCCAGTTCGATGTAAGACAGGTTCAGGTCAATGACAGCCCTCCTCCAGTCTCAAGCCCTACCCCTAATAATCCTAATTCTATATAAGTCAGCATCTCATTGGATTGTTACTGTATAAAAAAATGCTCATCCATCATCATTAATAAAGGATCTGGATTTCAACTTATAAATGTTCTCCATGCTCTATTGAAAGAAGGATTACATACTACTCTTTTTGAGGCCCCAAGTGGGTTATATTAGCAGGAGATTCATTTGTTAAAAATCTTTTTAAGGTTTGTAGCCAAGTAACAATCTTTTTCAGGACTATCCATTTGGTATTTTAACTTCATAGCACTGTAGACAAGCTGCAATAAGTGCATGTGTATACATATGTATTGCTTTTGTCTCATTATTCAGTGCCAAGTAGGCACATATGCAGCTGGGCTGTCTATGTACATAAGTCTAGGAGATGCATGGGTATAACCATAGGGTATTAACTGCCTGAACTGGTAATGTCACATTGCAGTGGGTATGAATCACACCCTAGGAATCTCAGTTTCATACCTAGATCTTCATTCTAATTTCAAATTGTTGATACAAATGAGCAGCTCTGCAAGAACTCAGGATAGATCCCCAAGATGGTGTTTCAAATAGATGACAATATTTCACTTTCTATAGCTAGCATCCTACCTGCCCAGGTCCATTTAAGAAACTACTATTTTGACCTAAGATATGGGGATGAGTTGTCATCCTTAATGGGCATCCACAGGGGTAGAGAACAGTGCAGACATGGGTGCAATGACCTGTAGGGTAGACATCCTAATTAGCTTGCCTGGTTGGTGACAGTAGTAGGAGAGAGATGGCCAGAGTTCTATAGTAGTTTGACTACTGTATTATGATTTCCTATGTATATTTCGATGTCATGGATTTCCTTACAAAGTTGTGTTTTTAATTTTCCTGGAAATGTAATTTGTAGTAATATATTCTATAATTGCTTTAAAAAAGTGTAACTTAAGAGAGGCAATCTTATAACAGTTGCCTGCCTGCTGCTACATCACCATCTTTAGAGTTTAGCACATTTGATCAAGTACACAGTAGAAAATGTGTATTAGTTAGTTATTAATGAAATACTAAGATAAATGAAACATTACATATTTGTGCAGCATTAGCAATGATCATTCAAGTACCTTAATTTATTTATAAATATATCAAATCCAGTAGTGCGACAATATCAGGAAATTTACCTTGGCATATAACACCAGATTGTTTAGATTAATATTGCTTATCATATATTGCATTAATTGCATTGTTAAGAAATAATACCGACATTATTACTGCCCTCATATTATACTGTGAAACAAAAGCATGTGCACTGCATTACTTATGGGCCTTTTTTTCTTATCTCCATCTACAGAACCAATTGAACCAGGAGCACCTAAACTCCAGTCAATAAAGGTATGGAAAAAGTCAGCTCCCTTTCCGTCTCAGGCCTGCTTCACATGTTGGCAGTGGCAGATTTTCACCTGTGGGCAGCCTGTAGCAGAGGATCTATAAAAACTGCTGTCCTGAACTTCAGTAGAATTAAATTTGCACTTGATAAGGCAATAATAAACTAACATAAGTAGTTTTCTTGAAGTTTACCTTGGACAAGACATTTTCTGTTGCTCAGCCCAAACACTTCAGGCAGCATAGCAGATGTTGAAGTTTAGGAGAAAACTTTATTTTATCCTGTAGTATGCTCAGAGTATAGAGACAGTCATCAATATGCATAAAGAAAAAAATCACACTCATTCACACAGACACACACATGCTCACACGCACGCACACGCCTCACATGCACACAAGCGTGCACACACACACACACACACACACACACACACACACACACACACACACACACGCCACACATGCACACAAGTGCACACACATATGCACACAGACACACACACATACACACACACACACACACACACACACACACACACACACACACACACACACACACAAAGTTATGTTTTTTTTTTCATTTTGTAAAAATAGAATACACAGCTTTTGTTCAGTTAGTGAAAAAGGGATCCTGTTTAGAGAACCCTTTTTGGTAAGTGCACTATTCCTTATCAAGACTCACTGAATCTTGTTTTGAACAAATTGTCTAACTGCCATCAGATTTAAAATCATTTTGCCTTTATTTAGCCCCACTGTATGCAGGACTTCAATACTCTTGACATCTGAAACTAAAACCTTCAGGGAAATATATCAGAGTTTATGTCTGCACATACTAACAATGCTGAAGCTTTGGAACAAGAATGGATTATTAAGTTCCAAGCAGACAGACCACCTGGCTTAAACTCCAAGGTTTCTTTAAAACCATTTCTTAGAAACAGAGCCTTGAAGCACTGATGCTCTAGTTATTTAGTATTTTTTATGCTTTTTTATACAGCTTTTAATATTGTAACTAGAACATTTTAGAAATGTACCCCACATTCTATACCGCCTCTATGTGTTTTTTATGTTTTTTATATATATATTTATATATATATATATATATATATTTTATACCTTAAGTATTATTATTGATTTTAATATGGAATTGATTGGTTGACACCACGATGCATTACTATTTAAATGAAGTTTTAACTGCTATATTTTGTCTGATGAAGCAGAGAGGACTCTGAGAAAGTGCTCACATTTTTTTCTAAATAAAGAGTTACGTGCCGTGTGTATCCAGTGAGTTTATTTTACTTATTGCTTCTTCTTTATTATCACTGGTTACTTCATCCAGAGTCGAGGACTTTATTTCTGTATATCAGAGTTTATGTCTGCACAGTACCACAGTGTGTTTTTATTTGACTAGGCAAAAACAGCTGTGTTGTAAATGTGTATATGTCATTTCACAGTTGCTGGTTTTCTGATCAAATGTTCAAAGTAGTAAAAATATAACTAATCTGTACTATTTTATGTATGTTATTTTAGAGTGAGAGGCAGTTCTCGATCTTGTTATATACCCTATCTGTATCTATGAGAAAAATAATAGAAATGTATTTTGTAGAAAACCAAAATTCATAGAAGCTTGTTTAGATGACAGATCATTTTTTTCTGGCACTTTGAACAGTCTTACGATTATAAACTTGCAATAAGCATCATTTTTAGTTTTGGGTTTGATTCCTTTGCTGTACATTTACTTGCTTTGTTACTCTGAGCAATTCACCTAAACAGATCGTGATCATAGGGAACTCCTAAAACCATTCACATGTAGTGTTTTGAGTGTCTAGCAAATAAATAGAACAGAAACATATAGTTTTGTACTCTTCATATAGAGGGAGTGTTTCTGAAACAGAGTAGAATATCTAGTAAAATTGTCTTAGCATTCTGTTTAGATATGTCTGTAAAGTACGAATAGTGTGCAGTTTTAGAAGCCAAAGTTAGAAAATAACTGCACCATGCAGTTTTATGTGACACATCATGGAGTTTGGTAGTTTCTCAAAACATTTAAATTTCTGGAAAACATCACTTTTATGGAAAAACAACCAGTTTTTTTTTCATTTTTAGGAATACATAAACCTTGCCTGTCATTCTGATGTTATAACAGTGTTGCTTATTTATGACTTAAGACATACATTTATGAGCCACTCAGAAAAGAAATGTAACATACTTTTATTGTTAACTGAATCTGATTAAAGATCTCAGATGGTAAGATAATAGTATAAGGTAAAAAAGCAATAGACTTAAGTAATGTGAAACTATAAGAAATAAATAAAGATTATGAGAAACAAAATTCTTGGCTGGGCTGCCTTCTGTCTAGAGGCTGTATATCTTCCTTGTGACTGTGTATGTTTCTGCTTGGCACTGTGGTTTCCCCTCATACCTCAAAGAAATGCTGTAGTGAATTAGAGTTCTTCCATATCTTCTCAGCGTACATGTGATGTGTGAAAATGAGTGCGTACATTCATAACGTGATGTGTTGTCCCTCTTTTCTAGATGATTCTATACTTTATGCCCACTGCATGCTGGGATACAGTTATTCTGGATGATGCTGATAATTGATGAATGAATGAATGAATGAATGAAGGAATGAAGGAGTGAATGTAAATACGTGCATTATCAAATCCCTCAGTGGTTAGTTGAAATAAAAATAATGAAACATTCTTAAGCATTTAACACACAACTAAGCCAGAACCAAAAATCAATATGGCCTGATAGTTTACCATACCTGGCGGGGACATTCCAGCTGTTGGTATGAAAGTAAAAATGCTTCTTCTCCAAATGTTGACAATAAAAAACTGGAGGTCTTCAGTTTACCAGTGTTATTGTTGAGAAGATGCATTTATGATCAAGAATGATTAGTTCTGAAACTGGAAGTGTATCAGAAGTGTTAATTGCTCAGTCATGTCTGGAAGAAAATAGAGAGAAGATAGTTGCATGACAAAAATTACTCTTTACCACCCCCCTTCTGCACTGCTAGTAGTCTGCATTCTAAACTACAATACATTCCTCTTCAGTCTCTGGAAGGATTACTCTTGTCTACATGAAACACCTCAGAATGCCACAGCACTATTCCTCAGTCATACCTCTCAACTGTCCACATTTTTGCAGAATGCCCAGATTGTTTGACTTATAGTTTTGATGTGTTTCTCATAAAATATATTGTTTTCTGACAAATCACTTAGGATTGAAGTCACTATATAATAGCATACATTTGAGTTTCAGACTTCTTTTCCTTTAGGAAATAGATTGTAACACAGATCATGGTATTCTAACATTTTTTTAAGTTTGATGTTTTAACAATACTTTTATAGCAAGACTTAATCAAGTACGCAAAACTATTTAAATGATTTTATTTGTTTTAAAAAGATATCGATAGAACTCACAACAACTATGTATTTATAATGGTGTCTTAAATACAAATATTTAGAAATGCTTTAATAGAAATCTGGTGTACACTTTAAATAATTCATGTTAAATGAATGTAAGCTCCGGCTACGATGATAACCGTATAAATGTTCACCTAGTATTATATCTATTAGCATTTTGATGCGCAAGGTTCCTATTGCCTATTTTCTAAACATGGACTAACTGTTGAACTGCACCAAGTTCTTTAAATGTTTACTTGTTTGTTTAGTTACATTGGCAACAAAACAAGTCTTTTTAGGGCTATACCTGTCAGCTTTCAGTTGCGCAGTGTTCTCATTACTTTTATTTATTTCACCTAAGCACAGAGTTATAGTTGAATTACATCAAGTTCTATGATTGTTTGTTTGTCTAAACCTATAATATATACAATCTGGTGTACATTTTTAAATATTTCATGTTAAAAGAATGTAAGCTCCGGTTACGATGGTAACCGCATAAACGCTCACCCAGCATTATTTCTATTAGCATTTTGATGCGCAAGGTTCCTATTGCCTTTTGTTTAAATATGGACTAATTGCTGAACTGCACTAAGTTCTTTAAATGTTTAAATGTTTACTCATTTGTTCAGTTGCATTGGCAACCACAAACAAGTCTTTCTAGGGCTATACCTGTCAGCTTTTAGTTGCGCAGTGTTTTCATTGCTTTCATTTATTTCACCTAAGCACAGAGTTATAGTTGAACTACATTAAGTTCTATGATTGTTTGTTTGTCTAACTCATTATATATTATATATTTACGCTTTTAATTTACAAACTGTATCATGAGTTATGTTCAAGATTTATTTCAGAATTTGTATTTATCTTTAATGAAAGCATTGCTTCCGATAGTTTGTCAGTTGATCCTGGGAGCTGAGCATTGCTGCTTTAAATGTCTAATGAGGTACCTAATTACATAAAGCTTGGTTTTAATTAATTTATATAATTTATGTAGTATATAAGTACTTTATTGTAGAATTTTTATTTGTCTGATGAAGCGTGGCTGTGACCACGCGAAAGCGCTTACCTCTCAATTATATTCATAATAAAGAAGAGTTTTACTTTTGCTACGGCTACCGACAATTTCTTTGAACTGTGGATTTGGGAAGTTTGTTAAACAGCAACCGCTCAGTACTTTACCTCCATTTGCGGTGAGATCAGGTTTCTGCTTTTCGCATTTGCACCTGCTTGTGTTACCTGACCTCTTGGAGTTGCAGTTACCTCTTGTTTTTTTTCTATTTTTTCTGTGTGGTAACTGCTCTACGCGATGGACTCCACCAATGTAGAATTAGATTACAGACCAGAGTCGAGGGAATTTTCAGCTATACCAGAAGGATTGCTGCATCACGTCGCTAACCCTTTATTGGCTTTGGAACTAGGTGGGCCAGCTAACATTCCTGCTTCCACCTTACCTGAAGAAAATCTTGCTGACTTCAACGTGGTTGTGAAAGAATTTGAAGATAAGCTATACCTATTACAAAGGTACGCCTGGCAAAGGCAACATCTTGAAGCATCCATACATCATAGAATCGTACCCCGAGGAATGCGTGTATTTTGCATGCCATCTTATGGAACTAATCACCCGGTGCTCTTGAAAAAGTGGCAGGACCTAAATATTGAACAAGGATTCAGGTACATGTCACTTTTAAATGAATATTTCTTACCACTTGAGACTAAATTACGTACTGAAATAGACATAACTCACAAAAATTTAACTGACAAGTTTAAATCAGATTTTGCTAAAAATAGACTGCAAACCATTTTCTCACAAGTGAATTCTTTCAGTGAGAAATTGAAACAAATCAAACTGAAAAAATTGCAGAGGGACTTTAATGATTTTCAAACTGGTCAGATTTTTGTCTGGCCCAGACACAATAATGCACAAACTCAATCGCAAAGGCCAGCTTCTTTAACACATGCTAATGACAATGTTATAACTAATGATGCTGCTTCTACATCTGTTGGTGTTTCAGCTCCGTCCACTCTACCTACAACTGATAATAATTCTGCTCAATTTAGTGAGACGGAATTTCCTAGATTGACTGCTTACTCTGCAACACCACCTCCTAACCAACTAGCTTTTGCTAATATGCACAATGACATTCGTTTAGGCGCTAAACCTAAAGTTGCTCAAGAAGCAAGTCGTTTTTTACCCTATCCCATAAAAACACAGTATCAAGGGAGAGGGCGCTCTCAGAGCAGAGGGCCAAGAAAAAGGAAAAATTCAGAAGAGAGATATGGAACGAATCGAAGGCAAAGGATGTGACTGACATATTTGTTAATTTATCTAACTATGATTTATGTATATCAGATGCTAGTTTGATTAACAAGGGCTTAAATTTCATACCAGCACAATGCAGTAACTTGGCTGATGTTTTATGTGAGCTACGTATTTTTTGTAGAAATGTAGCCCTTAAAATGTTTTTTAAAAACACCACTACAACAAACAACACTGAAATTCTACAATCTGAATATGTGTCACTAAGACAAAAGAGTAACTTTTCACCTCCTTTACCCTTCAGTATTGATTGTTTCTTAAAGGCCTGTGAGAGAGATTTTTATAAACTCTTTTCTACTAAGAAAAACAAAATAGCTTATGTTAACTTAACTTCTGGTGAAATGGCATCTTTAAAGAAGTTCAAACAGTTTTCTGACATCACTTTTAGACCTGCAGACAAAGGTGGTGGTATTATAGTTATGAATACTGCAGACTATGTTACTTTGATGTTAAATATGTTATCAGATCAAGAAACTTATTCCATTATTTCTCAGAAAAAAGTCCACTCTATTATAACTAATGTACATGCCACATTACATGACCTTCTAATGTGCCGACAAATTACACCAGAAGAATATAGGTACTTATATATTGAGTTCCCTATTACTCCTACAATAAAAGGCCTGCCCAAGATTCACAAACAGGTACATCCTATACCCCTTAGGCCTATAGTCTCAGGTTGCAATTGGGTAACTGCCACCATTTCGACTGCTCTTGAAAAATATCTTAGGCCTGTAGTGGATTCGGTTCCAACTCTGTTAAAAGACACCTATGATCTACTAAGCAGCCTTAAGGATGTAACATTGAATACTGGGACAGATGAGTATATGCTGATAACATTAGATGTAAAAAATCTTTTCACGTCCATCCTCAATGATTTGGGTTTGGAAGCAATTAGAGAATTACTTGTAAGAGATACCAACTTCTCCTCTGATAAAGTTATTTTAATTTGTCAGCTCTTGGATCTAGTGCTTAACAACAACATCTTTATGTTTGATAGCATAACGTATTTGCAGACATGGGGTGTAGCTATGGGCACCCCATGCGCAAATACGTATGCGAATTTAGTGGTCCTAAATTGGGAAAAAGAGCATTTGTTCACCAATCCTGCTTTTGATAAAATTAAGTTCTACAAACGCTTTGTAGACGATGTTCTCCTAATTTGGCAAGGTACCCTAGAGGAATTTACATGTTTCTTATACCACCTAGAAACTACCACTAGCTACTTGAAATTCACAGTGGAAGCATCCATGAAACAGGTTGAATTCCTGGATGTTACCTTGACACTTACTGAGCAAGGAAAAATCACGTCCTCTATCTTCAGGAAACCTACTTGGACCAACACACTACTTCATTTCAGCAGCATGCATCCTAGGCATATGTTCCCAGGAATAGTTAAAAGCCAGTTTACTAGGCTGACTAGACTTTGCCAGGAAAACACTGCTTTAGAAAAAGAATCTGACCTGTTAGAGCAATTATTTTTAGATAGAGGCTATAATTTTAAGCTTGTCAACTCCATTAAAAATAACACTATACATTCTATAGAATTTACACCACTCACTGTTAAGAAATACACTTCTTTTAAACATAAAACTAGCAATAACAATATAAAAATACCATATATTTTAAAATACACTAGCGATGTAAAATGTTTGGAGACAGTTATACGGAATAACTGGAACATATTACAGACAGATTTTTTAGTATCTAATTTGGTGGGTAACTTTCCTTCCTTTTTATACAAAAATTGCTCCAACTTGAAGCAAATTCTATGTAAAGATTTTGTACTAAATACTAAGAAACCTACCCAAGTAATGGGAACGGTTTCTTGTGGCTCTTGTACCAGGTGTAAAATGATTTGTCTAGATTCAACCTTTACTCATTCCACCTTAGGTTTTACCTATCATATTAATGTTGCAGCTACTTGTCAGACAAAAAACCTGGTTTATTTAGCAACTTGTACAAAATGCACAGCATTCTACATTGGATTAACTAAAAGAAGGTTAACTGATCGCATTTATGATCATTTATACGAAATAAAGAAAGAAATAGATACTAATGCATTAGCACAGCATATAATAGAACATAAAGAACATAATTTTCTATTTAGGGTACTTGAAAAAATAAACTTAAATCCCAGGGGCGGAGATAATATAAATAATCTAGCCCTGGCAGAATTAAAGTGGATTTTAAAATTTAATGCTCATAGTTATCCAGGACTGAATACTTCAGTTTCTATTAAACCCATTTTAAATAATAGGAAACGCTAACATTTATGTACAATTATAATATATATATTTATTTTTTAGTTGCATGTCTCTTATTACCAAATGTCTTTAAAATCATGATATAAGTTACATAACCTAATATATTTTTATAATAATATTTTTATAATAATATTATTGGCTTAAAACTAGGCATTCTTCATATGTCAGTTTACGTTTTTTAAATTTACATATTATTTTCTATAATTTATATGTTTTGTACCTTATGGGCAACTAATATATTTAGCTAAGTTTATATTTAATACTTATATGTTTTAACATATAGTTATATTCCTGGATCTATGTTATACTAAATTAAATCAAACTATTTTCACCTAAATAGATTTTGTCTATTAGCTTTAAGGCAAAGTGAGTATTCTGATATATAAACTCTAACCATTGATTAATTTTAATAGGTATTTATTTATGTACTCTTATGTGTATGGTTTCATTTTTTAGCACTTTTTAGCATTGTTATATATTTTTCAACCTCATTGTTATTTGTGCTCCACTGGGTACGTTCATGCTTCAAGTCACTAGCACATTTCATTAGACTTTGCTTCGGGCTCTATTTGGCCTGTGATATACTTTTATATCACTTAGTTTGAGCTCCGAATTGTATCTTTTGATGTTTTAACAATACTTTTATAGCAAGACTTAATCAAGTACGTAAAACTATTTAAATGATTTTATTTGTTTTAAAAAGATATCGATAGAACTCACAACAACTATGTATTTATAATGGTGTCTTAAATACAAATATTTAGAAATGCTTTAATAGAAATCTGGTGTACACTTTAAATAATTCATGTTAAATGAATGTAAGCTCCGGCTACGATGATAACCGTATAAATGTTCACCTAGTATTATATCTATTAGCATTTTGATGCGCAAGGTTCCTATTGCCTATTTTCTAAACATGGACTAACTGTTGAACTGCACCAAGTTCTTTAAATGTTTACTTGTTTGTTTAGTTACATTGGCAACCGCAAACAAGTCTTTTTAGGGCTATACCTGTCAGCTTTCAGTTGCGCAGTGTTCTCATTACTTTTATTTATTTCACCTAAGCACAGAGTTATAGTTGAATTACATCAAGTTCTATGATTGTTTGTTTGTCTAAACCTATAATATATACAATCTGGTGTACATTTTTAAATATTTCATGTTAAAAGAATGTAAGCTCCGGTTACGATGGTAACCGCATAAACGCTCACCCAGCATTATTTCTATTAGCATTTTGATGCGCAAGGTTCCTATTGCCTTTTGTTTAAATATGGACTAATTGCTGAACTGCACTAAGTTCTTTAAATGTTTAAATGTTTACTCATTTGTTCAGTTGCATTGGCAACCGCAAACAAGTCTTTCTAGGGCTATACCTGTCAGCTTTTAGTTGCGCAGTGTTTTCATTGCTTTCATTTATTTCACCTAAGCACAGAGTTATAGTTGAACTACATTAAGTTCTATGATTGTTTGTTTGTCTAACTCATTATATATTATATATTTACACTTTTAATTTACAAACTGTATCATGAGTTATGTTCAAGATTTATTTCAGAATTTGTATTTATCTTTAATGAAAGCATTGCTTCCGATAGTTTGTCAGTTGATCCTGGGAGCTGAGCATTGCTGCTTTAAATGTCTAATGAGGTACCTAATTACATAAAGCTTGGTTTTAATTAATTTATATAATTTATGTAGTATATAAGTACTTTATTGTAGAATTTTTATTTGTCTGATGAAGCGTGGCTGTGACCACGCGAAAGCGCTTACCTCTCAATTATATTCATAATAAAGAAGAGTTTTACTTTTGCTACGGCTACCGACAATTTCTTTGAACTGTGGATTTGGGAAGTTTGTTAAACAGCAACCGCTCAGTACTTTACCTCCATTTGCGGTGAGATCAGGTTTCTGCTTTTCGCATTTTATGGAAAAACAACCAGGTTTTTTTTTCATTTTTAGGAATACATAAACCTTGCCTGTCATTCTGATGTTATAACAGTGTTGCTTATTTATGACTTAAGACATACATTTATGAGCCACTCAGAAAAGAAATGTAACATACTTTTATTGTTAACTGAATCTGATTAAAGATCTCAGATGGTAAGATAATAGTATAAGGTAAAAAAGCAATAGACTTAAGTAATGTGAAACTATAAGAAATAAATAAAGATTATGAGAAACAAAATTCTTGGCTGGGCTGCCTTCTGTCTAGAGGCTGTATATCTTCCTTGTGACTGTGTATGTTTCTGCTTGGCACTGTGGTTTCCCCTCATACCTCAAAGAAATGCTGTAGTGAATTAGAGTTCCTCCATATCTTCTCAGCGTACATGTGATGTGTGAAAATGAGTGCGTACATTCATAACGTGATGTGTTGTCCCTCTTTTCTAGATGATTCTATACTTTATGCCCACTGCATGCTGGGATACAGTTATTCTGGATGATGCTGATAATTGATGAATGAATGAATGAATGAATGAAGGAATGAAGGAGTGAATGTAAATACGTGCATTATCAAATCCCTCAGTGGTTAGTTGAAATAAAAATAATGAAACATTCTTAAGCATTTAACACACAACTAAGCCAGAACCAAAAATCAATATGGCCTGATAGTTTACCATACCTGGCGGGGACATTCCAGCTGTTGGTATGAAAGTAAAAATGCTTCTTCTCCAAATGTTGACAATAAAAAACTGGAGGTCTTCAGTTTACCAGTGTTATTGTTGAGAAGATGCATTTATGATCAAGAATGATTAGTTCTGAAACTGGAAGTGTATCAGAAGTGTTAATTGCTCAGTCATGTCTGGAAGAAAATAGAGAGAGAAGATAGTTGCATGACAAAAATTACTCTTTACCACCCCCCTTCTGCACTGCTAGTAGTCTGCATTCTAAACTACAATACATTCCTCTTCAGTCTCTGGAAGGATTACTCTTGTCTACATGAAACACCTCAGAATGCCACAGCACTATTCCTCAGTCATACCTCTCAACTGTCCACATTTTTGCAGAATGCCCAGATTGTTTGACTTATAGTTTTGATGTGTTTCTCATAAAATGTATTGTTTTCTGACAAATCACTTAGGATTGAAGTCACTATATAATAGCATACATTTGAGTTTCAGACTTCTTTTCCTTTAGGAAATAGATTGTAACACAGATCATGGTATTCTAACATTTTTTTAAGTTTGTAGGAGAAATATTTAAAATCTATCCTTATTTTTGGGCCTTTGTCCCCAATTATTTTAGACTTCATCCAGATTTCTTATACTAAGAGGTTGAGAGGTATGCTCAGAATGTAGGCAATGCTATAAAACAATTTTTGGATGTCACAGTGAACAATGAAATATATAGTCCAAGAAGACTGCTGTAATGTTTTCACTCAATCATTTTGAACAAAAATTTTAAATATGCAGGTATAAGATATTGCTTCATTACCTGTACAATTTTCAGTGTACATCTTTTATCTGAAAGTGAAATTTCAAGGGTTTTAATTTAATATAATGTATTTGTTGACAAGGTAAGTAAGCAGGCTCTAACCCATTTCCTCTATGATCTGGGACACAATACCAAGGTTAAATGTAACTTATATAGACTTGTTAGAGCATTAAACTAGTCAGCATGTTTTGGGGAGGTGGGAGGAATCCAGAGTCTGCAGAGAATAACTGCTGCTCTCATAAACACAAAGAGAGCAGACAGATTCCATACAGTGACCTGTAATGACAAATAGAGTCCACATTCCAGACACTTTACCTTGTGAGCCACAGTCCTGTCATGGGTTCAGTTTTAGCCTCTCCTTATTCAGTTAATGACACCTTGAAAATAATTTAATATCATTGGTTTATGCGGTTCAAAATACAATCTTGTAATATTACTAAGATTAGAGTCTGAAATTAAATTACTAAAAAAATACATGTGCACTTCTACAAAAAATTCAGTCATGTTTGCATTAAACAAACCGTCTGCATATTTCATAGGTTCATAGGTAGGTACTAGGCTATTGGCCCTAGGGCCTATATAAGCCTAGCCAAACAGTACCCTGGCTTTTGCCACACAAGAAAATTATTTTCCTGTGCCCCTGTCAAGCAGAGCCACAGAAGTGATCCCCAGGGTGAATTTCTTATTTCCCATCCAATCATCAAGATGTTTTCTTCAAGAGTGCTAATGAGGAGCTTTGTTTGATATAGATAGGTAGTTTGTTCCAGAGTATGGGAAGTCTCTGGGACATGAATCTATCCCTCCAGCATGTTCTGTTTATTGTGGTGACAAGGTTTAGGTCCCTAGAGCATGTAGCTCAGAGGGATTGGGATTTCTTTATGTGGAGCATGTCCAACAGCTCTGGGTTTGACATAGCTTTGTATGTTAGGCAGAGATCGTTTCTGAGTAGGCGATATGCGACAGAGTAAAGCTGGAGTTTTTTGAGACGGTCTGCGTAGGGCATTTGTTTGATGCCAGTAATCCTCTTTGTGAGGTATTTCTGCAGCCTTTCCAGTTGTTGTAGATGTCTTGTGAGGTACATACCATAAGGGACATTGTACTCTATAATGGGTCTACTGAGTGATGAGTAGAGGGGAACAATGACCTCTTTTTTCTTGGATGAGAAACCTTTTGTGATGAGGTGTGCCACGTAGAAGGATTTCCTGACTACTGTGGCAATGTGATTATCAAAGGAGAGACTACTGTCCACCTGTATCCCAAGGTCTCTTATCACACTTTCGGTGTTAAGTAGACTACCGCCTATGTGGTAGTTCATGGGTACCATGGGTTACCAAAAGGGATGACAATGCTCGTTTTGGCACTGAGCTTGAGGCCATGGCTTTGGCACCAGACATCTGTCTCAGTGAGGCCCTTTTGTAGGATGTCCACATCATTAGGAGTTTTGATTATGGCTCCTAATTTGCAGTAATCTGCAAACTTTGTTAGCCAAAGACCTTCTGTGTTAGCCTGTGCTTCAGAGAAGTAGATACCAAACAGGAGAGGACCCAGGACTGAACCCTGTGGTACTCCACTTGTCACTGGTCTGAAGATGGATTTAGAGTCTGCTACTTTCACAGTGTGGGTTCTGTCAGTGAGCCAGTTGGCAACCTATCTTGTGACATAGGGATTTATACCTAGTTTAGTGCGTTTATCTATAATTCCAGAGTGGGGGATGGTGTCGAAAGCCTTGGCGAGATCTAGATAGGCTGTGTGAACCACCTTACCCTCATCTACGGCTTTGGTGACCACTTCAAAGAAATCTATCAGGTGTAGGAGACATGATCTGCCTTTTACAAACCCAAACTGGGTAGGGTCCAGAGTTTGAAGACTACGAATGTCATTGTTTATAAGCTCCATGATGATATGTTCCATAGCCTTGCAGACCAGGCTCGTTAGGCTAATTGTCAGTAGTTCCCGGGGTCTGTGGTAGCTCCCTCTTTGTGGAGTGGGATAACCGTTGCTGTGCACCATTCAGTGGGCACAAAGCTTGAGGTGAGGCTATGATTGAACATGGTACTTAGGTGGGGTGCTGGTTCGTTCTATAGTTTGTGTAGAACGCAACCTGGGATGTTGTCAGGCCCCATAGATGCTGTGTTCTTGGCTTTGGAGAGTGTGTTTTTTACCTGTGCAGCTGTGATTACAGGAACTTTGCATTCTTCTGCTATAGAGATGGCTCCTTTAGGGGGTGAGAGAGGGATAAAGTTAGCACTGAACCTATCTGCTAGGATTTTGGGAATATCAGCTGGTTCTGTATATTTAGTGCCATTGTGCTGTAACTCAGAGCAGATATGAGTGTTGCCATTGAGATTCTTGACATAGCTATAGAATGCTTTGTGGTTGTCTTTAGAATCAGTGGCAATTTTGTTTTCGTAATTAGCTTTGGAGGATTTTATGAGGGATCTCAGCTTCTTACTGAGGCTGACCACGGAGTTCCTCCAACCATGGGATTTTACTCTTTTTTGCAATAATTTCTTTCCTTTGTTGAAGAGTTTGTTTATAGCAGGGGACCACCAGATTGGCTTCCTTTTTTTGGAAGATAGCATCTCGGTTCTGTTAGGGATTGCACAATCCATGCACTCGTGTAAGTGCTTATAAAGTGCATTTGTATAGGATTCGGCAGTCATACCTCTATTGTCCGTCAGCATGGGTGTCGTGAAGTCTGCCACTTCTGTCTTAAGAAGCGTGAAGTTGGCTTTGGAGAAATTTTTTACAGTGATTTTCCTAATTGGGGGTTGGGGTGGGATATGAATATCTAGGGTGATTAGCTTGTGGTCAGATCTGACCAATGAGGAATTGACCTCTGGTGTGGAACACCAGTTGCCCATGTTGGTAATGACCAGGTCTAGGATATTGCTGCCCCTGGTAGGGGTGTGCATAAGTTGATCCAAGGCGTTGAAATTTATGAATTACAGAAAACGTTGAGCACAAGAGTTGGTATATGAGTAGTTTTCCCAGTTAATGGTGGGGTAGTTGAAATCACCCATTATTAGGATGTTAGGTTGTACCCTAATATTTTCCAGTGTATCAAGAAATCAGGAGTGAGAATCCTGGGGCATGGTGGGGGATCTGTAGCAAGCTACAATTTGGATTGCGGTCTTGCCCAGAGTAAGTTGCACTTGGATAATCTCGGATGCATTATGCTGAGCAACTAGCCTGGAGGTATGGATATCCTTAATGAATATGGACACGCCTCCACTTTTAGTGTTTCAATCCAGGTTAGGTGGCCGAATGGTGTGGTATGAATTATAGCCTGGTAATGCAGGGGTGCTCTCTGGAGCACTGAACCAAGTCTCTGTCACTGCACATATGTTCTCCATTTTAAGGAGTGCCTCGAGTGAGTGCATTTTGAGATTTAAACTTCTAGCATTAATTAGCATTACCCTCAGATTTTGCTTGCTCGTACCTGTTACGGTGATGAATTTGTCATTTGAACCTTGCCTAAAAAAGGCACTATAGGGGTGGCAAGAGCCTTAGCTAGTATCCGGAATCCCAAGGGCGACAGGTGCAGGCCATCTCTGGCAAAGCATCATGGTTTGTCGATCATGTCATCCCAGGCAGACAGATACTGGATCCCCTTAGAATGACACCAGAAGCTTAGCCAATTGTTGAAGTCAATAATTTTGTCCTTGTACTATGGTATCATTCTGGGTGATGGCAGGATGCTACTCAGGGCTATGGTCATATCTGCCTGGGCTACAAGTTCAGACAGCTCCTCCATGTCTCTTTTCATGTAGTCCAGGGAGGTACATCTCATGTCATTCACACCAGCATTGACAATGACAGAGTCATATTTGTACTTGTTGTGGAATGACCTGAGTGCATGCATTATATGGCAGATCCTGGCACCTGACAGGCAGCGGACAGTAACATTCTCCTTGTTTAGCCTGTTGAGTGGAACATCAGTGTGCCTGACTATAGAGTCACCTATGACTAGAGTGTTGGGTACGTTGTTATGCCTTATGGGCTGTGGTTGAGTGGCACACTGAGTTTGTGCGCTATGTGTCATTTGAGTTGTATTGGGGGGGTGGAGGTTGCTTGCGTTTCTGCTTTGGAGGTCTCTGTTGCTTGGGTAGATTTTTATTGAGAGCCTCCGCGAATGTAGGTGTGTTTTGTGTTTCTATGTATGTGTTTTGGTGGTGTAGGTTTTGAGGGACTATGTGATGAGTGTGGTGTGGTGCAAGTGTTTACCTTCTCCTCTTGACTGTCTAGTCCAGTCTTGGGTGAAGAGAGCTTTGCTTCCAGTTTGGCTATATTAGTGCATCTCTCACAGGTAGTAGTGTTGGGTGGTAGGAGGAGAGGGTTGTCTGTGTACATGAGGCAATATCTGCATTGCCCCAAGATGCCCAGATTCATCAGGTAGACAGGAGAAAACACTGGGAGCTGACACTTAGACATGCCTGGATAGGTGCTTATATATTAAGTACTAAAAACTGTTTTCCTCTAGACAAGTGAGGAAAGTTGAGTGCTGTAGTAACTTGTAGCTTATTTAGTGCTTACTATGAGGTCTGAACAAGTGCTGAGCTCAAACAAACAGATCTGAGTGCTGAAACTAGAAAACTGGCTAGTTCTAAGAAACAAAATTAAGCTAGAAGGCTTCCCTTTAACACAGAAAGGCTTGGGGGCTCAGAAGTTTACAAACAGTCCTGGATACAGCAAATCTGTATCTGGACTAGATGACTTACAGGAAAGGTAGGAAACAAGCTTAGAAAAATTCTATTTATTTATTTTTTTCCTGTGCATATCATCTTGAATATATTTAAATTGTTAGCCAAAATACTTGTTCTTTTGGCCACTGGTATTCCCAGACATAGTGCACAGAGTTGCACAAGCCCTGAGCACACTATGTCTTGTCTGTGGCCATTTTCGCATATGACTCAGATATGAATCCATCCATCCATCCATCCTCCATTCGCAACCCCTTTTTCCCATTTCTGTGGACAGGTTCAGAGGGTCACTTCAATAATGACAATTATCTAGAGCCAAGGTTTACACCACCGGTTGACTAGTACTGCTGAATATGTTCTTCTACACCATACACTCACACCTATGACTAATTTTTAGAGAGTCCAGTCCATATCTTTGGAATGTGGGAGGAAACTGAAGCACCCAGAGAAAACCGACATGAACACAAGTAGGACATGCAGACTCTGCACAGAAGACATCCCAGTTGAGAGTCTAAGAATCGAACTGGGTAAACTCTTGCTGTGAGGCAATGACACTATCTGTTGCACCACTGCACCACCCAGGAATCATAGATATGAATTAAGGTCATTAATCCTTGTGCACAAATTCTAGTTGCACTTTATTAACTGCACACAGGAGCTCTTTGTATACAGTGTTGTATAAAGCTGCATTCTGCTCACTTCATTCCTCCCTCTCTGCAGCCAAACAGCTGCCTTGCATATTTTTGTACATAGATGTTCTGTACTAAGTTGAGCAACATATTAGAAAGTAATATGCTGAGAAGGGCATGTGCTGTATATGATTAGCTTCCCCTAGTTTATCTAAATGGGATCTGTCAGTCATCTAATGGTGCTGTTATGCTGAGTTGCACACAATCGGAAGGGGAGTGGTTTGAATATATACTTCATACACGGGGTAAGGTGTTTACTCAGTGACACAAAACCAAATACATGGTTTTTCCTCACTGTGTACACATTTTTCTGGATCATGCAGGACTTTGGTGCAGGCATATTGCATACCAGCCATGCACTTCTGCACAGCAATAACTATGAATAGCAGCCTAAGCCATCTTATTCAATGAGACAGTATAAATATATATTTTAATAACTACTGTAAGCTAGTGCATTTTGTACAACTTTATTTTAATTTTCATTTTACAAATGTGGCAAAATAATTAAAAGACAAATATTTCACGAACACACATTAACAGCCTCCTGACTGGTTAGTGACATCAAAAATTACAGAAAGTTTTCATGAAATGCTGGTATATTTTGAGGAATATTACTGAGCAGTTCTTATGCAAATGAGTCTGGAAGAGCTGTGGCACTCCTGTCCAGAACCTTAACCTAACTAAGCATACATCAAATCATAACAGCTTTAATAATGTACTTGATGAAATACATTAGAAAGAAAATGCCTGAAAAATAGAGTTGTGTTAAAACTGAATCAGCTTTATGAAAAATACAATTGTTTAAAAGAAAGGGTAAAGGATGTTATATTATACTTGCCTTTTCAGTAAATTGTAATAAGTGAAATGCAATATGAACTCCATTTGCACTATGGAAATGTATTGCAGTTTCATAGTAAGACTGATCTTTGTATCACAAATATTAGTGGTGATCCAAAATACAGTGATGCTTAGTGATGCTAAGCTATGTCAATGATCATTTCCTTGTTTTGATCTGGTTTGCTGAACCTTACTCTTTTCCCTCGATATATGTGGAAACAGTAAACATCTTCCAAAATCTAAATCAAAGTAATAATGTTCTGGAAAATATAGACACTTAAATAAGAAGAGACAGATTGCTAATTGAAGAAATGCAGTCAGATAGGTGAGTTACTGCAGTCTCCTGCTAGCCAATACCTTTGAGACACTGCCCAAATTTTCATCCACAGTGTGTAAAGGATCTCAATAATTCATTAGGATTCTAAAAGCTAGATAGTTAAAGCAGAGTTTCTTTAGTCAAAACATTCAGAGACAAGTAGCATACAAACTATTTGTTTCTGAATAGTGTTTATGTGTTTTAATGTTTATTTTCAAATCCTTGTGTAAAATAAACCTGCTTGCATATTTTGTTGAGAAAAATTATGTAATATGCTTTATTCGATGTTAAATGATTATGGCATGTGGTTTATTTATTAGCATAAGGATTTATGCATTTTTACTAGCGTACCTTCAAGGTTGACTGATAGAGCTATTTCTTATTACACAGAAATTCAAATGTTGCCTAGTTTTATTATTAAAGTAAAGTGTGTTCTTGTTTCGATTACTTTCAGCTATGAGGTAGCACCAGTGCTTTATACTGTGAAGGTGTAGACGGAGCTGCAGAATTATTAGTTATCAAATAATTTTGGAAAACATTATATGAGTGTGTGTGTGTGTGTGTGTGTGTGTGTGTGTGTGTGTGTGTGTGTGTGTGTGTGTGTGTGTGTGTGTATGTTAAATACTTCTGGTCAAATTTAAATTACTGTTGATAAGGCTGCATTGGAGGGCACTCTGTACAGACTGAGGTGGATGATATACTGGGAAGACAGTGATCATATATCTGATCTGTAACTTGTTGTGTCTTTCAGCTTTTCCTGGTTAGGGGTAGCCACAGCGGAACTCCAGTCCGCTAATGACTGGCAGTAGATTTTTATGTGCCGAGTTGCCGGCCCTGATGCACAACCTTCAACGAAGGTACGCCCATTCACGCATGTCTCCACACAGAAGACACTCTAACTGAGAATCGAACAGGACAACATCTTACTGTGAGGTGACAATGCTACCGCAGCACCACCACCGCAGTATGATCTGTAACTGTACAGTGTAAATCTAATCTGATAGTGACAGGGCATGACCATTATCCAAGGCAGGAATTCACATTTATTTTATGCATTTAATGTGGGTTGCCCTTTACATATTAATTGATGCCAGGGAAGAAGTTCATTCCCCATACTGCTGACTCCATTGCTAATTAAATATTGGTGGTAGAGCTGCTATAACTAAATCACTTAGCTCCTGTATGTTGCAACCACTACAGAAAAGCCATGGCGGTCCCATTCACAAAAGATGTCCCTTATCGCATTCCACCCATATCTAAAACATTATTAGAGGTTGATGGAAAATAAGTGTACGTAATAGAAGCTCTATTAGGCCCTAGGTCACAAACCATTGTTTACCCCTCAGGCAGGCCATAAGTATCAAAACTTGTTGGAAAGTGACCACTCCCACAAACCTTTTTGCAATAACATCCCTGTGACAGATGTAATTATTGTGGACTGCGTAGCAGTTCAGAATATTTTACCTTCCCAAGCAGTTAAAACATAGGTTCATAGGTTGGTACTAGGCTATAGGCCCTAGGGCCTATGCAAGCCTAGCCATAACAATTCCCTGGATATTTCTTCCCACAATATTTACTTCTCTTGGCCCCTGTCTAGCAGGGTGACTGACATGATCCCTGGGGTGAATTTCCTATCTCCCATCCAATCATCAATGTTCCTTTTGAAGAGGGCCAATGAGGCACTCTGCTTGACATGTATGGGCAGTCTATTCCAGAGTATGGGGAGTCTCTGGGTCAGGAACCTATCCCTCCAGCATGTTTTGTTCTTTCAGGTACTGTAGTTATCAAGTCTGTTGTGCTGTTTTCTTAGAATTTAAATTACTGCAAAGGGGTTAATGGGAAAACCACAAGAAAACTTGCTAACATAATTTACAGGCACCTCTTCATGATTAAGAACTAGCATGGACACAATGATACAGATTCCTCATCTACAATGGATGCAAGAATGGCTATTATTTCCACATTCTAAGTTTATGAAGGAAACCCCTCTGGAGCTGACCACAGCATTCCTTTGGAATCTAAAGATCTTGACTGGCAGCATAGAGAGGATGTCTGTAAACCTCATCCTCAGTCACAGAAATCACATATCTATGCCTTGTACTCCTAAAAATCCAGAAACAAAACCATAAAATTCTATTACTCAAAACTTTTGAATGAGACACCTCTGTATGAACCTGTAACCCCAGTCTTACCGATGCCTTTTTCTGGACCATCACTTTGATACCTACAGAGACAATGCTGGAAAGTGCCAAGTTGCCCAGTAAGTAACTGTAAAGTTATACTATAAGTTTACCACTATGATTTTACTCTCCCTTCACAAAACCACATTAATCCATATCTCTTAATTTTGATACCACGTTTGCTATTCTCTTAGCTAGTATAGACATAAACATATTATAATAATGATTCAAAATTGAAATGCGTGTACATGAAGCTGGGTCTGTGGGGTCTTTTCTCTGAGTAGGGATTTTATGAGTATGGCAATGGAAGCATTAGCATTCGCTGACAGAATATATGATTAATTAAGAGAATATATGAGGGTCGGAGCAAGCATTAAGGTGGGAGGGTTCCTTTCTGACAAACTGTGTTTGAAGAGCAGAGCCAGGTAAGGGTATTCTCTTTACTGTTTATTATCTGTTCTGTGTCTGGAGCCATTGGCGAAGCATATAAGAGATTCACATTTTGATGGATACGACTGATATGGTAATCGAGAAAATGTATCTGTATTTGCATATGATATTATTTTGTCCTTGATAATTCCAGAATAGTGCATATCAGTGTTGTGGAACATTTTGAGGCAGTTTCATGTATTTTTGGGATATAATGCTCATGATGATAAAACAAAGGCTACAGTAGTAAACTCTATACAGAAAACATAAATCAGGTCAGCATTACTCATATTTATGAGGACACAAGATGAAGTATTTAGGTGTATGGACTAAAATAATTATGTTATGGCAGAAATGGATATGTGGGACAAGACCAAACAAACAATACTACAAAAACTGAGAAACAAAAAGCTCTTAAGGATATGGATAGTAAGATGCAAGAAGTGACATTTTTTTTGACAATTTAGTTTTATTAACAGGCAGTGCATATTTTTACCAATCAGAGGAGAAGTTATGGATGATAATTAATACAGAGCTGAAGGAATTTATTTGGAAGGAGAAAGGGGCAAGATTTAAGTGGGATAAGCTTATCCTATCTATAGAACAAGGTGGTTTAGGATTACCTGATTTTAATGGATATATTACAATTAAGCAGTTAAGGTTTACATATATATAACACAAGCAGAAATTTATAAGTCAAAGTGGAGCAATGATAATAATCACATTGGAAGAAGTATGAGAAATAAGAAAAGATTGGGATTTTGGATGCAGCTCCTTAAAGATAACAAGAACTACAACAATGCAGAATATTATATTCATAAAGTAGCACAAAGTGTTCTAAGAACTAAGCCAACACAGGAATAGAAAAAGAAGCTTTTGCCAATAGGGATGCCTGTAAGTTGGTATAGAGGAAGCAGGCAAAGGGGGGTGTAACTTACTATAAAAACTGGCAAAGGAACCAAGGTATTGGGAGTAAGTAATGAGACAGAGAAAGGTAATAGAGTGGGATGAGGCCAAGGAAAAGTTTGGACTACAGGAGAGAGGCTGCTTTCCAACCAGGGAACAATATCAGAGTATAAGAAAAGAGAAAGGGATTGGGACATGTTTAGTGAAGGACCAGCTCTGGCAGAGTTTTTGTAGAGGCTAGTACAGAATCTGCTTTAGAAAAGGGATAATTTGTTGGGCATACAAAACATTGCATGGAAGCTATAAGAATTAATCAGAGGATGTTAGAAAAAAGGGGAAGCCAGATTTGAATGAGAATTTACTAATTAAGAATAGGAAGACATCTCTGTGTTTCCATAGTATCTAACAAAATCCAGAAGGTTTAGGATTTTTCCCTTTGAAGTGATTGCATAGGAATTTTTATATTCAAGTGGACTTCACTGTTTTTTTTTCCTCAGGCGGATAGCAAATACTGGTGTGATGGAGAAGAGGGAGGTAACTGGCAACATGTTTTTTGGAAGTGTAGTGAGTTGGCAGACTTTTAACATGCCTTACTTAGTGCTTTGTCAGAAATGTCAGGAGGGCAAATGGCTGTATCTAAGGAAATGCTTCTTTTTTAGCTGGAACACATGATTTGAATTGCCTACGCATAGCATGGCCTCATTAAGTTTAATGCTATTGCCTGCCAAAAAGCAATTACAGGAAAATGTAATTCAGATTTTAAGTCAACTGTAATAAATTAATGAATATTGTAAAAGAGACTGAAGAAACAGAGTGGGATCTTTACACAAGGGAAAAAGTAAATTACATTGAAATAAATAAATTTTGTGGAACAACACATGCAGAATAATGTTGATGAGGAGGAAGAGGGATGAGATTAAAAGAAATGCAGGAAATTAACAACTTATGTAATGGAGTGAATGATGATTGTTGAAAAGAAAGAAAAGAAATGTAATGTGTAATTAATGTAAATGAATAAAAGTAAGATTGTTTGTTTTCTTTTCAATTACTGTCATCTATGCCTGTGTTTAAGTGAAAATTTAATAAAGATGTGTTTAAAAGAAAGATTTACCCTGTCCAATGATTTAGATTTGTGGTCAAGTTTGCTTAGACTCTTGTTTCTGATTTTATTTTTGTTTCAGGTTGGCATACTTTGCTGACACCAGCTGGAACTTTTAATTTCAAATGTTCCTTGTTTCTTCTTTCATGATTTCCACTCACAGGGAGATGTTTGTCTTGAGGGTTTATCATGTTGAAAATTATATCATATTTATCCTGAGGTAGCATTGGTGTTCCTTTAGGCACATTTGGTTTGCCGACTGTAGGCATCATGCTCCCTTTGGCCCACTGCTGTGGTCCTCATATTCCAGTCTTGTTCTCTGCTACTCACAAATTAGAGAATGACACACCACAAGATAATTCTTTCATACTTTCCTACTCAGTCTTTGTTTGTATCTTCAATTCACTCAATTCACTCCTAACCTTCGTCATCTCTACCAACTTAAATTCACACACAATATCATCTTCCATCCTGACAGTTGCCCATCCCTCAAGGAACTTATCATTCCCTACTCATGCCTACGAAGTCTAAGATCTGCAGACAGAAACTTTCTCCCAGGAAACAAAGCTAACAACACTCACGGTGATGCCCTATTTTCAAATCATATAGCCACATTATGGAACTCTCTACCCTACACCCTCCAAAACACACCTGAATCTACCAGTTTTAAACAACTACTATTTGAGCATCTGTCCAAGAACTGGCATTGCACCTGTGCCAAACCTGACTGACTAGATATCCATAACTCTCTCAACACACTGTCCACTACTTATCTCATTTTCTCCCTCTCCTCAGTGTTTATTACTACTCAGAAATAAATATATATCAAGGAAACGTCATTTGGCCATAACTATTATTTAATATGTACACACTCCTAATTTTATTTTTTCTCAGTGATTTTCACTGAAATGTTTGTGTTTTTCTTTTTGAACCTGTATCTGCTAGAAAACTGTATTTAATTCTACTTTGTATAGACTAACTAGAAGATATGTATTCTGCATGTTGTATGTATACTGTTGTACTATCTAATTATTGTATATTGCTTGTATTTCTGTGGAGCTTTTTTCCCCGGGGCTCCATTGAAAATGGGCTTCTGGCCCAGTTGGACTTTCCCAGTAAACAAATGTAACTAACTAACTAACTAACTAACTAACTAACTAACTAACTAACTAACTAGACTTATTTATTGATTTTCAGTTCAGCACACTTTATATTGTCATTTATAGAGCACACCCTACCTGGACGTGAAATCCCTACATAATGTTTATATCATCACCTCACTAGTGTTCTATATGCAACTGAAGTTTCAGCAAGAAGGCACAGTACCACAGTAGAAAGACCAGTGGTTCCATGTGGCAAGGATTCTTTCATTTTTTCAAAGTACCATTTGAAAAAAAATCCTTTGTTGATCTTATTTTAAACATAAAACAAGTGTGGTAGTATACAGAACACTTAAGAGATGTGAAGAAGGGGCTGAAAACCTGCAGAGATGAGGGGGTTGTATCAGGATGTGATGAATGTATGGAAAGAGGTTTAACTGAGAGATCTGGAAGAATCATGGTTCATAGGTTCATAGGTTCATAGGTTGGTACTGGGCTGTCTGCCCGAAGGCATATATTAGCCCTGCCATGTTGTGTGGTATTCACCGCCCCTTTAGTAGTTCCCTAGACCCTTGTACTAGCAGCTAGTACCCTTGGCCCCTATCTAGTAATGCTGTTGGTGTGATCCCCGGTGTGAACTTTCTGTTACCCATCCACTCATCAAGGTTCCTCTTGAAGAGTGATAGTGAAGGACTCTGTCTTATGTAGATCAGGACCCTGTTCCATAGTAAGGGAAGTCTCTGCGAAGGGAATCTATCCCTCCAGCATGTTCTAGTCATTGTTGTGTTGAGGTTTATATCCCTAGAGCGTGTAGCTTGAGTAGATTTGGTTTTGCTAAGATGGCGCATGTTCAACAATTCTGGGTTGGACATGGCTCTGTACATTAGACAGAGATCGTCTCTGAGAAAGCGGTATGCAACAGAGAACAGTCTTAGCTTTTTCAATCGTGCTGCATAGGGCAACTGTTTGAGGCCAGTAATCCTCTTGGTTAGGTACCTTTGTGGTCTCTCCAGCTGCTGGAGATGTCTAGCCAGGTACATTCCAATTGGTGCATTGTACTCAATGATGGGTCTGATGAGGGAAGAGTAGAGGGGCACCATTACATCCTTAGATCTTGATGCGAACCCTTTCGTGATCAGATGGGTCACATAGAAGGATTTTCTAACCACTTTGGTAACATGGTTATCAAAGGAAAGCTGACTATCTACTTGGGTCCCTAGATCCCTTATTTCTTCTTCAGATTTCAGGGGATTACCTCCTATGTTGTAGTTTATGGTACTCTGTTTTTTCCAAAGGGGATTACTATGCATTTTTTTGCATTTAGCTTGAGACCATGGCTTTGACACCATGCATCAGTCTCATTTAGGCCCTTCTGGAGGATCTCCATGTCGGCCGGAGACTCTATTATAGCACCCAGTTTGCAGTCGTCCGCAAACTTGGTCAGCCACAGCCCTTCCGTGCTTGCCTGTACTTCTGAGAAGTATATGCCAAACAGGAGGGGCCCCAGGACAGAGCCTTGAGGCACACCACTCATTACTGGTCTGGATTCGGATATAGGTCCTGCTACTCTTACTTTATGGGATCTGTCTGAAAGCCAGTTTGCGATTCATCTTGTGACATAAGGGTTTATACCCAGGCTGGTGAGCTTATCAATAATACCTGAATGGGGAATGGTGTCAAATGCTTTAGCAAGGTCAAGGTAAGCTGGGTGTACCTCCTTTCCCTTATCTATAGCCTGAGTAACTGTCTCAAAGAAATCCACCAGGTTCAGGAGGCATGATCTGCCCTTGACGAAGCCGAACTGTGTAGGGTCCAGCGACTGGAGGTTCCTAATCTCTCCATTTATGAGTTCCATAATGATTTGCTCCATAGCCTTACAGATCAGACTGGTCAGGCTTATTGGTCGGTAGTTCCCAGGGTCAGTTGTGGCCCCACCCTTGTGTAGTGGGACCACCATTGCCGTGAGCCATTCTATGGGCACATATCCTGTGGACAGGCTGTGACTGAACAGGGTATTAAGATGCGGGGTTAATTCCTTTTGGAGCTTGCATATGACACAGCCTGGGACACCATCTGGTCCCATGGAGGCAGTGTTTTTAGCTTTAGATAGAGCCTTGTGAACCAACGTATCAGTAATAATTGGACTTACACAATCCCCTAGAATGGTAATAGGCCTTGTAGTTGGTGAAGGGGGGCGGGGTTGCACTGAACCTGTCAGCCAAGATGTTGGCAATGTCAGAAGGGTCAGTGTATTTTGTTCCATTTTGTACTAGCTCAGAACAGACCTGAGCATTGCCATTTAGGTTTTTGACATAGCCATAGAAGGCCTTATGGTTATCCTTGGCATCCTTGGCAACTTTCTTTTCAAAATTAGCTTTAGTTGACTTGATGAGGGCCCTCAATTTCTTACTAATGCTGATCAGGGATGATTTTTCTACTTGAGATTTGGCCTTTTTTTGTATAAGTCTCCTCCTTTTATTGTAAAGTTTGCTTATGGCCGGGGTCCACCAGACTGGTTTCTTCTTGCTTGAGGAAGGAGTCTTGGTTTTATTTGGGATAGCACTTTCCATGCAATCCTGAAGATGCATATAGAGTGCCTTGGTGTAGGATTCTGCATCCTGGATATCATTATCCTTCTGCAAGGGAATAGTGAAGCTTTCCACTTCTGACGCAAGTAGTTTGAAGTTTGCTTTGGAAAGGTTTTTGACTATGGTTTCTTTGATTGGGGGAGGTGGAGGAGTGTGAATGGCCAGGGTTATTAGTTTGTGGTCGGATCTGACCAAGGAGGGGGTGATAATGGGTGTGGTACAATGGGCACCCATATTTGTGATGATTAAATCCAATATGTTGTCCCCTCTAGTGGGGGAACATACTAGTTGTTCAAGGGCATTTGAATTTATAAATTCTATGAATCGCTGAGCATAGGAGTTGGAACATTGGTAGTTCGCCCAGTCTATACCAGGGTAGTTGAAATCACCCAAGATTATGGTGTTGGGTAGGACCTTTATATTTTCCAATGTCTCAAGGAATGCAGAGTGAGCATCTTGGGACATGGCGGGCGATCTATAACCGGCTACGACTTGAAATGTGGTTTTGCCTTCTGATAGTTGCTTGATTGATTGATTGTTTGATTATCTGGGTGATGTAACTAAAGATAATTATTTGTTCAGAGAAGAGAAAGTACAGGTAAAATTTGGGTCTGGCTAGGTTTCAAAACCAGCTACACATGGATGAAAGAAGATGGAAGTAGATTGATTTAAAGAAGAAAAGGCACAATTGTGGGTATTGAAAGTGGTGAGAGGTCCTGACAATATTAGGAAAGTGCATTCTCTAAAAGAGAAATTGAGGCTGTGATATAAAGGGAGAGACAGGATCATTATAAAGAAGGATTGGCTGCATCCCATGAGAAGATGTGTAAAGAGATGTTTGAGTGTGTGAATATTTTAATGTGGTTATAGAGAGATGTGGTACATAGTGGAGGATGATAAAGCATGTACACGTACAATTCTGAGTGAAGATACATGTATAATTCTGAGATGAGGATAGTGCCAATGTGATGTGGTGAAGTAGTGGCAATTGTTGGAAGCAAGGCAACATTTTATGAGATACGCTCATGATGATGGACCTGTTGTTATACAAGATGGGGTGATTCATAGTGTTATTCAGGAAAATTGTGTTTTGTTTCTTTTGTTCTGTGCTATAAAATATCTTATGCATTTATATATGTTTTTCATCAAATATGATTTAGAAAAGGAATGTAGAATCACCATTTTCAAAACCAGATTATTTATGATGAGTAATATCATTTTACAATATTTTTGCACTAGAGTTTGTCATGCTTGCAATCTTTTACAACATGGTCTTGAACCTTATACTATGCTAGGTATAGTGGTCCAGTCACATCCCTGTAATTCTGTAGAACATATCCATTCAGTTAATAATGTCTACATACCAATAATTATCTGTGGTTAGTATAGTAATGATTAAATTCTTTTCATCAGTAAAAACATCCTTTCTCTTTAAGTCTAAAGGATATAACATAATTAAATGAGTTTTGTTCTTCAAATACAAAGGACATTTTTATGTTTCATAAGCAAGCACGCCATCATTTTAAATGAAGCATTTCTAATCCTCATATACATCTAATAATATCTCGGGTCTATGTTACATTATCGAATGATGAAAAGAGTGAACGCCCTTTCATCAAACTATAAAAGTCGACAGCACTAAACAGCGAAGACACAGAACATCGATTTATTTTCCAGGGAAAAATCTGTGGGTTGTCTTTGGGACTTTGCCATTTCCTCCACTATGGTGCGATCTCGTAATTGGTATATTTAAGTAGGGGGTGTGGGGGCATAGCTCCCCGCATTCGGGGGTGGAGGGAGCAAAGCCCCTCAGATTATTTTGTGTTTGAATTTTTTTTTTTCCGCAGAGCAGCTATTTTTTTCTCTGGGAAAAAAAATTGCTGTTCCATGTCTTTGTTGTTTAGTGGTGTCGACCTTTCAAGTTGGAAAGAGCGTTTGCTCTTTTCTTGTTTGATAACGTAACATAGATCCTAGTATCTCCATAATTTAGTATTCTGTATTCTATGTTGGCTTCTTTCCATTATATCATTTCCCTTGCTGAAGTTCATCTAAACAACATCAAAACAACTAAAATATACAGATACAGAGCTTCCTTTAAGCCATCTTTGAAAACCTCTGACAGTATACATGCAGATAATGTCCACCCTAATAGTGAAACCACTACCCCTCCCTGTCACTTCATACAAGAAACAGTTGTCATTCTTGCCCCTATCAGACTAGCAACTTAAATATGCAACTCTTTACTCTAGTTTTCTAATTCCATTGTGTAAAATATGTTAGAAGCCCAACATGAAAATGTCCAGACTGTCAACAGCTTTGCTGTCACTGTTTTACAAGGAAAGCACAGCCAGTTTATCAAATGTACTTCAGTTTACACACAGTAACAAACTCATCCCATGTTTATCCTCTGTTACATATAATCAGTCCATATGTCAGACAAAAATAATGTACACACTTCACCATAACATTACCCAGTCGATCTTTTAGCAACATCAACAGGAGACAATACAAACTTTAAACTCATAATTTATTAATGCTGACTTAAAGACACAGTGCATAAAGAGTGGTATTCATAGTCCAGGGCTTTGCATTTTCATAGTGGAGAGCAATTAAGAGTGTTGCAATATAGTTATGCAAATCCTGGACATTCAGAATGATAATGGAAATGTAGAGGACTTTTTGTGAACACACTCCCCATCGCAAATGTAAACATGATTAATGCGTAAGTGATAGGGGGACAGCTACTATGCTGTTAATGGGCTTTACACATATGCGTATGAGTTTGATTCATAGACATGAATCTATAATGAACTAATTTACATACAAAGTGTGTAAATAGCTCTGAAGTTATGCCATGAAACAAAAGTTTTTAGTCAGAATACAGAGATGTGAGGGGTGCTTAGTTGGTGCTTCAGCATACCTGGACATTTTGCTGAAGGGGTCGCTTGGGAAAATGTTCATTTTAGTGCTTGTGTATACTTGGACATATTACTGAAGGGGTCTCTTGGGTGAACATATCATTTCAGTGTTTGTGCATTGTAATGCACGTTGCTGAAGGGGTGAATTGGGGATATGTTTCATTTTAGTGCTTGTGTATACTAGGTCATGTTACTGAAATGTTTGCTTTGGTGCTTATGCATACTAGGGCATGTTACTGAAGGGCTTGTTTGAGTGAATGTTTCATTTCAGTGCTTGTGCATATTAAGAAATGTTACTGAAGGGGTTGTTGGGAGAAAAAATCATTTGTGTGTTAGGGAATTTTTGTGCATACATGGTCAGACTGATGAACTGGTCACTGGGCAAAACAATTTATGGTGTCATTCTTGTGCTTGTGCGTACTTAATACAAACTAATGAAGGGCTTGCTGGGGGAAATAATTCATGTGTGTGTGTCAGGGAAGTGCTTGTGCGTACTATCAAAGGTGAAGCACTACATTTAACAATGGATGTGCATAATCAGGGATGTCAGACTATGAATTGCAAAACTGCTTCATTAGCATATCATGCTTTACGACATTTCTCATTTACATCTCATTATTTTTCAGTTCTTGTACATTTGCATAAATGGCCTCTATGAATCGTGCCTTTGCCATACTCAGTCATAAGCATCAGGCATACTCCTATCACATTTGCTCCAGCGACTATGAATACTGACCAAGTTCTCAGAGTTAACTTTTAAGGAAGCTATCTTTCAGTTTTTTGCAGAATAGTACAACTATAAAGTGTCAGGCATAAGAAATAAAACAACTTACTCTTCACTTCCATTTACCATTTTTGCTAAAAATGATAAAGCAGAGGCATATACTTTAGTCCCATGTCCAAAAGCAACCAATAAATTATGTTAATATTTGTGATGGCCTTGAAAAAATAGTCTAAACAGAAAGTGGCCCAAACCTCTAGCACAAATCACATCTTCATTTCCATAGCAGATATCTATTACAATTTATCTGTAGACCCATGTCCTTTGCAGATAATGAAATTATTAGCTACAGCTTCACTATTAAGATACTAAAGGACACCCATAATATGCAAGCATCTTCAGACCTTTGTCATAAAATGTATTGAGCTCTAACATTAATATAATATGAAGATGAGAAATTGAAGGAAAATATTCTAAACCAGCAGCCAGTAAGCCAAAAAATACTGTTAAGCAGTCAGATAAAACATTAGTAGTATACAAACTTAAATGTCTTTCTTCCATATGGGTGGGTCAGTACTTTTCTTTCCATAAAATGTTTAAGTTCCATGAAGCAATCAAGTACTTTTAACTGGTCTTGTCCTGACCCCACCGCCTGCACAAAAATAACCACACCACTTAGGATAATCCATCCATCCATCTAAAACCTTTTTCCCCATTTTTGCACATGGGGTCAGGGTGTCACTTCAACAATAACAATCACCTAGATCCAAGGTTTACAATGGCAAGTGGCTAGCCCTGCCATGGTAGTTCTTCTATACCACGCACTTGCATGCAGACTCATGTTTATGGCCAAGTTAGAGTATCCAATCACATACTACACGTGTTTGGAATGTGGGATGAAACTGGATCTCCTAGAGGAAACCCACATAAACACAGGCAGGACATTAGACTCCACACAGACGGTACCTCAGCTGAGAATCGAACCAGGGAACCTCTTGCTGTAAGGCTGCAGTACTATCATTTGTGCCATTGTGCCATGCTCCACTTATCCAGTTAAGATACAAAAGCCATTTATTAACAATTAAACATATGGCTAATTCACTGCACTCAAATATCATAAATTCCAGCATAACAAATTACAGTAGGCAGTGTCACCAGCTTGCCTTCACTCAACTATTGATGTAAAGCAGCGTTAATCAATCTACACCCTTAAAATTCCCATTAGAAGCAGCAAGGTATCACTCACTTCTATAACCAAAAAGCACACAGGAGGAACAGAAGAGGGGTTCATCATAGCCCCTCTTCTCTGCCTTCATGCAACCACAAAATGTCATAACCCAAAACTTCTACAAATCAGCATAACATAAACATAGGGCAGGGAGGGTAGGATCAGCAAACCCATACTATAATTGTATTCCCCTAACTGCCAGCTACTACATAAAATTGAACTAACTCCTCCCTCTCTATTACGTCACTTCTCCCTACACCAGTCTTACTTTCTATTTAACCGTCATTTTCCCATTACCCATAGCTAACTCCCTTTCCCATTGCCTGATTTCATCTCTTTACCCCCTCCCAACAGCAGTGTCTCTGGACAAATTAGTCTGTGGTCAAACTACATTGAAGCACTAGAAGATAAATAATTTTAGATATTTGCAGGATAGGCTTACTCCTAAAGGGTCATATGAAAAAAGTTATATTGCATCATTTAATCTATTGGCATTTATAGAATGGTCTTATTTCCCTAGTCAGTATGAGTACTTTCCTTTGAAAGAGACCATTGGCCTAACTTGGACTAACCTGGTTAACAAAGTGTAAATAAATAAATAGATACAAAAATTCCCAATTCCCGCAAACCGCCCTTGATAAATTAATAACTAGATGATATATCATTTTTGTAAGTCCATAGCACTCTTGACAGATAACATGAAAAAATATTGCATTATTTAATCTACTGATATTTAAAATAGTCTTGGGGGGATTTAATAAAGCCTACATGTTTTTTTTCTGTGTAGGAATTACACCACACTGTTTGTACTGGCATGAATTTTTTTAGATTCAGTAAGTGCTGCTGAGCAGTGTGCACGCATGCTCTAACATGGAAACTTCCGTGGCATACAAATCACCTCATAAGCAGGTGAATCCCATGCAAATGAGGCAGGTAGAGTGATCCAGCAAGCAGATAGGCATCTGTTTAGACCCCATGTCAATGTCCGTAGTGTACGCAGAAAAATTCCATGTACAGGAGTGTAAATGGGCAGAAGGGCTTGCAAAAATGGAGATGTATGGACAGAAATGCTATACTGCATACATATATGAGAGAAACTATTATCCAGTATGTCAGGAAAATTAAAGGAAATAAGTTAAACTTAAATTACATTTTTTTAATAATCTGGGCATGTTTGCATGGTGCACTGCAGTGCACAAACATGCTTTATAGAAAAATAAAAATAAAAAAAAAATTAGAAAAAAATAAAATGCATAATATGTGACAAAAATGTATTACAGGACTCTGCAAGCACTCCATACAGTGGTGTACTGGTGCTGTTGCTAATATGGTTGTGCTATGAAGCATGTAGTTTCCAGGTTGTAAGCATGGATGCCTATGCAAATGTGGTGGAGTTACTGAATAGCAGAAAGAAGTAATTGTGTCCGCATATCCCCTTCATGTAGGCTTAGGCCCATGTTGCTGTTTACACATGATGTAGATGACACCAGGGGGATTGTGTCTACTGACTTCTATGCTCATTTCAGCTTAGTTGCACCTGTTTGCATGGTGCGCAGCCTGGCTGAGCATGTCCTTTTCGGGGTGTATCTACTCACTTCTAAGCTTTGTTTACCTTCCCTGCACGTGTCTGTGTGGTAGGCTGCCTCGCTGAGCATGTCTAGAAAAATGTATTTAATTAGTTTTGACCCTTGTTTAATCTAAAATATGACCAATAAATGATGTTAATTATATTATAGTATTCCTCAGTGGCTGAGATTAGTTGTTCTGCTGCAGGACCTCCACTGGTGATGCCACAATCCCTGGCTATATCTGCTGCTCTCCTGAGTGAAGTATTGATCATGTCCGTTGTGTGGTGTCATACCTGCTCATATGTCCTGCTCTGATGACCTGTAGCATTCAAGTCATGGACAAGGTCAGCCCACAGTTTTGCCTGCTGTTCCCTATTTTGCCCTCACCTGGACAGTAGAAGTTCATGATGTTGCCAGAGGCCTTCAAGTATAATCTCATTCTCCGCATCCATGAAAGGTGCATGTTGTCTTGGGAGGAAGTACACTATGTAGAGATACAGCAAGAACAGAATGGCTGGCCGTATTCATTGCTTTATCACACATATCATATTCCACAGTGTGCAAGCATACTAATTGTGTAAAAGGAACAAATATACTAGCAATAGTCAGCTATTCCCATGTGTGCCATGACAGATACTGCTGTATGATCATGAACTCAATGCTGGAGTGTATTGTAGTGTGTTCACTAGTGGCAACCCCCCTGATAATATGTCAAAACAACAGTGCCAAAGAAATAGCAATGTGCTTTTACAACTAATATAATGGGAAACTCCCAAGAGATCAGTGTGCCACATTGACAAAAAGCATTCCATCCTTGATGTATTGTACATCATGTATAGATGTAACACATCTGGATATCAATGACATGTCATTATCAAAGTTCTAGGAAAGGCTTAATGCTGTACTCCCGACTCCCTGTAAGTATATTCACACATCTGCATCCTGTTGTAAGCAAAAAGGTTACATACCTGCTGGAGTGCAAAACTCCTCTGTTGATAGGTGGGGATATTTACGATTTTTGAAATGCGTGTTCTGTGTACAGAAGATCTCATACAGAATGGCTCCCCATAACCAGCATGTTTGCCTTTTAACATGATTCTCATTAGCTGGTGCTGTGGTTCTTAAATGCTAATTGCAGCCAATCCAGCTGATTTTCATTATCATCAGCCAATGGCATACAACCACTGTACAAAATATAAGGCCTACATGTAGATTACAAGTCCTTGCTGATACATTGTGAAGGACATTACTGGGGTGAAGAGACTACGTCATTGCAGAGGGTAGGTCTCTAGCAGCTACTGTTACATAGAGATGTGTGTGCTATAGGCTGCAGCTACTGCTGCAAGTAATAGACATAGGCAGAGAGTGTGAACACTTTGAAGGACAAAATACTGTAGGAGTAACTGTTGTAATATGTATGCTGGCACTGCAGTCCTTGTTACAAGCAGGGGCTTCATTTGTGCATGTTAATTGTGTAACTGGGCTAATCTGCATTGTGAGTCTGAAAGAACTGCATGCTGCACTCTGATAGTAGTGGACCTCATTTATATTAACTGAGTTAAAATCCTCTGTGAATGTATATTAATGCATGACATGACACTTTATGTACTTACAGTTTTGCTATTGGTATATGTGAAATGTGTTCCTATCCACAGGCCTGTGATTTCCATCAGTGACAAGCTGATATTTAATTTGTAATGCATTGTATGGATAAAGAGTGCATGACTCAGTAATTAATTGCTGCCTTCACAATAATGCTATTTAAATGCTACACACCACTGGATTTGAACTCAGGACTGTGTGTGGCAAAATATACTGTTTACAAAGCATTTTATAGACTGAGCCACTGAGTTACTGTTGCAGCAGGTGTATTTACATATTTCTGCACACATACAGGCTGTGACATACTTTTTTACAGCCATCATTATGTGCATGGCTTTATATAGATGTATTTCTGCACCAGGGTCCCTGCTGTACATGTATTTTGCCAGTAATGCCTTAGCAGGTTTACTTGTAAATGTTGCTGATAAAAGGGGATATTTACCTGCTATTAGAGACCTCACTTACACCCATTCTTGTGTGTTTGGATTTCTAGTGGTGTACTCTTGCAACAGACCCCAAGGTGCACTCCCAATTTTTCCATTACTCTTTAAGCAAGTTTGAGCGATGTGGCATGATGCATAGCTCTGCCGAAACATGCTCAATGACTGTTACATGCAACTATGTTTTGTTTAAACTACTTGCTTTAATTAACAGCTGTGTGGTGTGCAAGGTTCATGCTGTAGCCTATATTAGCAATGGTCTTGAGTTTGAAATAGGGGACAGGTGTTTATTTTATACATGTTTATTATTTGAAGCACATATATCAATATAGCTCCATTTAGCTGACCTTAGCAAATCTGCACAATGTGGCGCATCACACAGCATTGGGCTAAAAATACATAAAGAAAAGAAAAATGGTGAGATAGGACAGTGGTGAAATGGGATGCAAGTAGGGGGGAAACACAGTGAAAGGCAGGTAGGTATGTGCAGGAAGGGTCAAGGAAAGAATCATAGCTATCCATTTCTTGTACAGCAACAACTGTGCACTTTGGCAGAATTTGTAGATGCCTTTGGACTCTAACCTCCAGAGAGAGGGATGAGGACAACATAATTTCATTGTTAAGCCAACTGGACCAAATTATGTGTGTCCAATGGACACGTTTGTGAAATGCAGAGCTATTTGGGATATTTTTTTTGGGACTGGTGCCTTTTTTTTTTTTAAAGATGAGAGTGGAATGTTAGGAAAGGAACATAGGTATGTGTTGGGGAGGTAAGTTGGGTAGGTGAGGAAGCTTTTGCAGACAGGCAAAACAGCAGACAGGGGTGGTGTGTGATACAAGAGAGGGTAAACACCGTGGTTGGGTAGGATGTTATGGAATCTCAATCCAATGTGCTTCCCCGTTGTAGCAGCGTGGCTCACATCCCCACCCATGGGATTGTCAGCACTTCTCAGTCACTGCCCCGAGGGTGTCAGTGGTGAAAGCTGGGCTCTGGGGTGAGGCTGCCCTACCAGTGTGGGCATCATGCTCTCCATCCAGTGCAGGCATTGTCCAAATCAACTGTATATGGTCCTGGGCACCAAACCCAGTGGTTTCTCATGGGTGACAACTCCCCATCCACCACTACTTCCAGAGGGGGGCCGTCCCCGTTCCATGGGGTGGTACTACCCGATGCCACAAGTAGTGCATGGGCAATAGAGAGGGTACCACCAGGCTGGGTTCCAGACCTGCTGGGACCCAGTTCCATGGCCAGAGGAGACAAGGTAGGTAGATCACAAGGAAATGGTTGAACTTCACGTGCTGTAGTAAAGTAGTTCTGTCAATATGTTAAGGTTAGTAATAACCAGACCAATGTTTGTATTAACAGAATGGAACATAATATTTATTAATCCAAATACATATTAAGGTATATTATGTGTAACACAGCATTAAGTAACATAACTGTAAGTATGTTAACAATAAACCAGTATGAATTAAACCATAAGGCCAATAAAACAGTGTAACAAAATATTTCATATTAAATCATAATAATAAATAATAATAAATTAAAGAAAATAAGGGGTGGGGGGAGAGAGAGAAATACATACCATTAGTTACCTCAAAAGTAATATTACTACACAGAGTACTACTACATACTTCTAGAGGTGTGCAGTGTCCATTGTGAGTACAGTGACTACAATTCTTCTTTAGTCAGACCTCTCAACCAATCGGGGACAAATTTCAACAGAAGCAGGGACAAGTCAAGAAAAAATCTGGGACAATCAGGGACACTTTTAAAATATTAGTGCTATTAACTTGAAACATTGATAGAATCAGATCATATGAATTAATACACATTTTCTGATGTAAAAGAAGTCTATAACTCTTAATTATTGTCATTATTCATTAAGTGTAATTCACCACCTTTCCTCCAAAAGTCACTAATTTTAGGAGGGATTAAGAGGGACAGAGCTAAAATTTGAGTCAAAATCAGGGACGCCCCTGAAAGTCAGGGACAGTTGAGAGGACTTTAGCTGATGTAGCACATACATACTTCTCAAGATGTTAGCATGGGGCAGTATGAGTCAAGCAATAACAAATGCAGGTACACAACTATACAAAACAGTTTTGCATAATGTGGACTTACATAACTACCAAGATGTTATGTAAATGGATTTGAAAATATATAGCATTCCAGGTAATCATTTATGTGATAATCATGGAAAAGATAGATTAGGCAGCTGTAATTACATTATGAAAAATCTCGACAGTTCTGAGGTATGTTTGTGTACATAAGTAAACTAGACAGCCGCCATGCTTTAGTTGGCAGGCATTTTTAGTAGGTTCATAACTACCTATTAGGAGCCCAACAAAAACCTTGGACTCCTGCACACCCCATCTCTGCATCCAAAAGCTCGCACCCTCTCCAACATGCTAAGGTGTGTAAGAGTTTTTAATAAGTTTTTGTTCTTTATAGAAGAAAGAGTTACCCCCAATATTAGAGGAGGTAAATGTTAAAGTGACCTAGAATAGAGGGAACTACACTGTCAAATATTACCGAATGCAACACAGTCTCCAGGTATTAATGATATGTTTATCACTGAAAATTATACTTACTCAAGAACAGCTAGATTAGAATAGGGTTTCAGTTTCACATTGATATTGTTATAATCTATAATTCTTTGTAATTTTATAAGCTCTGCATAAAAATTGTATAAATACATAAATATTTTCAAATACATCTATTTATATGCACTTATTTAAGGTGTACAATAATCTTAGAGTTGGGCAAGCCACAGCCATCTTGAGCCTGAGTATAAGCTCAGTTCTGGCTTGTAATCCAGAAGTTTAAAGAGGCAAGAAAGTGCCGAGCAATAATCACAGCGTTTTTTTGTTGTTGTTGTTATTTCGAGTAACTGCTGGCTGCTAATTCGGACCAGGCTTGCAGGCTGTGAGTGCTTTCTGTTAGGGCAGTTCTGCATATCTAAGCATTGCTGCTGGCTGGAATACCAGAAAGGGTTGGGCTAGATGACATAATGCTGAAAAGGAAGAATATTTAAGAACTTTTTCATAGGAAAGGACTATTGCAAGACATGTAGTTGGGCAGTTATTTTATAAAAAGATTTCCAGATAATTTTTAGGATAGGATGTGCATTATTTCCTTTACTTCGGAGTGCTTGCATGTTTTCATAGAGGTGAAGGAGACTATTTCAGTGAGAGAAAGAGATCAGGAGAGTTTGGAAAGCATTGCCAACACTAAGAACAACATGGGCAAAATTATTTTGTGGCTTTTTTGCTTTTACTTTGGTAAGCCTCAGTTTCTCTGCTGTCATTGATTTTAACTCAATGCTGTGAATCTCCAAGAGGTGATTAGTGTACGTTTTGGAGCGAGTATAAGTGTTCAAGAGCAACATGTTGCAATTACTAAATTATTGTAGTAGTTCTTTCTCTTGTCTTTCACTCTCCTCACCAACAAGCATCAGAAATGTGCAGAGAATGGGGCTGGCTTTTTGAGAAGGGGTGTGGAGGCATTGTGTACATGAAAGCACAAGGCCATCATATAATTACTGCTGGAAAACAAAAGTGCTATGACATGTTGTGGGCAGTGCATTTGTTTACCAATAACAATCTGAAAGAGCAAAATGTTACTGCAGTTCTTACATTCTTCATTCTTTTCTCAGTAAGCAGTTAGTGCACAGAAAGGTGCTGTCATTTTTGTGGGCATACAATACATGAGGGCAAAAAGGAGTTATGGCTGATATGGATTGTTGTTGGGCATTATCCATTAAATAGCAAAGTTTGCCATTATTATTATTATATTTTATAGCAACTTCACAGTCAGAGGTGGTGTAACTTCTCAGAAGGGACAATGTCCACTGGGACAGTGTGTGTGTGCGTGTGTGTGTGTGTGTGTGTGTGTGTGTGTGTGTGTGTGTGTGTGTGTGTGTGTGTGTGTGTGTGTGTGTGTGTTTTGTACCCAAACATGTTATTAAGAATACTGATTTTTTTATTATGGTGGGTTTCCTTAAGGGAACTGAAATATGGTTTCTTAAGCTAACAAAATCCATTGCAAATAAGAAAAGGCTCAGAGCTGATCCTTGATGTAATCCTACCTCCACCTTAAAATCATCCGTCACTCCAACCGCAGACCTCACCGCTGTCACACTACCATCATACATATCCTGTACCACTCTTACATACTTTTCTGACACTCCCGACTTCCTCATACAATACCACAACTCCTCTCTAGGCACCCTGACATATGCTTTCTCTAAGTCCACAAAGACACAATGCAACTCCTTCTGACCTTCTCTGTACTTCTCCATCAACACTCTCAGAGCAAACATCGCATCTGTAGTGCTCTTTCCTGGCATGAAACCATACTGTTGATCACTAATCATCACCTCCGTTCTTAACCTAGCTTCCGCTACTCTTTCCCATAACTTCATGCTGTGACTGATCAGTTTAATCCCTCTGTAGTTACTACAGCTCTGCACATCACCCTTATTCTTAAAAATCGGTACCAAAACACTTTTTCTCCATTCCTCAGGCATCCTCTCACTTTCCAAGATTTCTTTAAACAATCTAGTTAAAAACTCCACTGCCATTTCACCTAAGCAACTCCATGCTTCCACAGGTATGTCATCTGGACCAACAGCCTTTCTATTCTTCATCCTCTTCATAGCTATCCTTACTTCCTCCTTGCTAATACACTGCACTTCATGATCCACTATCCGCACATCATCCAACCTTCTCTCCCTCTCATTCTCTTCATTCATCAGCCCCTCAAAATACTCTTTCCATCTGCTCAACACACTCTCCTTGCTTGTGAGTACATTTCCCTAATTATCCTTTATCACCCTTACCTGCTGCACATCTTTACTAGCTTGTTCCCTCTGTCTAGCCAATTGGTACAGATCCTTTTCTCCCTCCTTAGTGTCCAACCTTTCATACAACTCTTCATACGCCTTATCCTTAGCCTTCATCACCTCTCTCTTTGCCAGATGCTAGATTTTTACAGATGCAATGTTTGCTCTGAGAGTGTTGATGGAGAAGTACAGAGAAGGTCAGAATGAGTTGCATTGTGTCTTTGTGGACTTAGAGAAAGCATATGACAGGGTGCCTAGAGAGGAGTTGTGGTATTGTATGAGGAAGTCGGAGTGTCAGAAAAGTATGCAAGAGCGGCACAGGATATGTACAAGGGTAGTGTGACAGCGGTGAAGTCTGCGGTGGGAGTGATGGATGCATTTAAAGTGGAGGTGGGATTACATCAAGGATCAGCTCTGAGCCCTTTCTTATTTGCAATGGTGATGGACAGGTTGACAGACGAGATCAGAAAAGAGTCCCCGTGGACTATGATGTTTGCAGATGACATTGTGATCTGTAGAGATAGGGAACAGGTGGAGGAGACTCTGGAGAGGTGGAGATATGCTCTAGAGAGAAGAGGAATGAAGGTCAGCAGGACTAAGACAGAATATATGTGTGTGAATGAGAGGGAGGATAGAGGAATGGTGAGGATGCAGGGAGTAGAGGTGGTGAAGGTGGATGAGTTTAAGTACTTGGGATCAACAGTTCAGAGTAATGGTGAGTGTGGAAGAGAGGTGAAGAAGAGAGTACAGGCAGGATGGAGTGGGTGGAGAAGAGTGTCAGGTGTGATTTGTGACAGACGAGTACCAGTAAGAGTGAAAGGGAAGGTCTACAAGAGGGTAGTGAGACCAGCTATGTTATATGGGTTGGAGACAGTGGCATTGACAAAAAGTCAGGAGTCAGATCTTGACGTGGCAGAGTTGAAGATGTTAAGATTTGCACTGGGTGTGATGAGGATGGACAGGATTAAGATTAAGTATATTAGAGGGTCAGCCCAGGTTGGAAGGTTTGGAGACAAAGCCAGAGAGGCAAGATTATGTTGGTTTGGACATGTGCTGAGGAGGGATGCAGAGTATATTGGGAAAAAGATGCTAAGGATGAAGCTGCCAGGTAACAGGAAAAGAGATAGGCCTAAAATAAGGTTTATGGATGTGGTGAGAGAGGACATGCAGGTGGTTGGTGTGACAGAGCAAGATGCAGAGGACAGGAAGAAATGGAAACAGTTGATCTGCCATGGCGACCCCTAATGGGAGCAGCCAAAAGAAAAATAAGAAGAAGCTAACAAAATCCAACATTTCACAAGACTTTTGTTATTTCATTTAGGCAATGTATCTAGCTTTTATCTTAGGATTGTTTGATCATGTTTTGCAAAGGCTAGTTAAACTGCTCTGTACTATATCTTCATTATATCAGAAGGGTAAAAAATTGTAGCCAAGGCAACATTCCCATTCCTCCATAAAGGGTGCCGTACTTATATATTATTGCTTATTATAATTTTTTCCCATTTTCATTTTCAGCAGACCTGTAGCTTGGGCACAGTGAAGGTAGTGGCTGGATGTAAGCTGTTAGCAAGTTTAATCAACATACTATCAGCATGCATTCAAGAAAATGCTGGCAATGTCAATATCTGTTTGGCTGTATTATTTAATCAGCTTTGGACTTCCAGACAAAACTATTTTAATAGAGTTACTGCTGTGATTGTCTCTTGTAGATCAGCTTTTGCTGGGCTCTAAGTGCAAAGTTACACCATTGGTTCAGCACTTGTTTCCCTGTTCTTCAAAAAATTCCAGGTTTTGCCTTCTTTAAATAATATATATGGTTGTACTATGTATGGTCAAATGTACTTAATGTTAAATGTGAAATACCAGGATTAAGAAGTTAGAAAATACATAATATCTTCCCCCTGGAAACAACACTAGTACTCTTGAACACATACTTAGTTACCTATCTACACAACTTCCCCAAGAGACCATTGTACTAGGAGATTTTAACATTGACTGGCTCACCTATAATTCTCTGACCCCAACTAACCACTTAAATCTTTTTGGCTTCTCTCAATTAATAACTACTCCTACTAGAATTCACAAACCTAACAGTAAAGAATCTACCCTTGATTGGATCCTTATCAATAGCCATCCTAACAACTATACTCCAGGAACCCTTCCTGATAATATCAGTGACCATATGCTTACTTACATTATCAGACAAAAGGTTCACATTCCAAATACTCCTAATCTTATAACCTCATGCTCAAAAAAACACTTTAATCCTGACAGTTTTATAAATGAACTAAAAGCATGTAATTGGTCACCACTAACATATCTGGAACTTAATGAGGCTGTAACCTACTTTAATACTAACTTTATTCAAATACTAAACCACCATTCTCCATACCGCTCCATTAGAGTAAGAACCAAATCTGCCCCTTGGCTAACTAAACAAACTAGGCAGAAAATGCTACTTAGAAACAAAATTTGGGCTAAATGGAGAACTACCAAATGCCCATCTGATCACCTTCTCTTCAAACAATTAAGAAATGCTACCAAGAGAGATACCCTTAGGGATAAAAAAGACTTCTACCTAAACCTACAACAAACTTCACAACATACACCAAAAAAATTTTGGTCAGGAATTAATAAACTTCTTCAGCCAGGAAACACTACTACTCCCACCCCTGTAGGTTTCAACCAAAATAATTCCAACCTAATCCCTGATGCCTTTAATAAATACTTTACAGAAGCCATTCAATCTCTAGCAAACTCTCTACCACCTTTACCTGCTTCACAATTGAATACCTCTAATACTTCTTCCCCAACCTTTCATATACACCCTGTTCCAACATCTCTTATTTACAAACTTCTTACTAAACTAAAACCTTGTACCCCATCCGCTGACCATCTCCCATCTGAATACCTACAAATTGCTGCACAAGCCATTGACTACCCCATATCTATCCTGATTAACAGAACCATCACTGAAGGCAAAATCCCTACCATATGGAAAATATCACATATTATCCCTCTACACAAAGGCGGAACTTCAATTGACCTCTCTAACTACCGACCTATTGCCTTACTCTCCCCATTAGCCAAAATAATTGAAAAATGTATTCACAAACAAATACTTAACCACCTTCTACAAAACAACCTACTAGCCAACTGCCAACATGGCTTTAGACCATTTCATAGTACTACTACTGCTCTTCTCTCCTTCACTGATACTATAAACAAAAACCGCAATAATAACTCCTTTTCCTCTGCACTATTTTTAGACCTGTCAAAAGCCTTTGATATGGTTAATCATACCCTACTTCTTGAAAAACTAAAGCACCTTTCTCTCGACCTACAAGCATTACAATGGTTCAGATGTTATCTTCAAAATAGACAGCAAGCTGTACTCTGGGATAACAATTTGTCTTCCTTACTTCCTGTAAATATTGGAGTCCCCCAAGGCTCGATCTTAGGTCCACTTATTTTTTCCATATTTATTAACGATCTCCACTTGAACATACCCCACGCCACTTGCATCCAATATGCAGATGACTCTACCTTAATCTGTACTACCAATAATATACCCTCACTCCAATCCCTAACCCAAACTGTATTCCAAAAAGTAGAAAACTGGTTCATGCAACATCGTCTTTTCCTGAATCCAAAGAAAACAAAACTACTACTTTTTACACCAACTCACAAGTCTCCCACTCCATTCTTCTCTATAACCTCCAGTAATGCTACTAATATAGCACCAGATACTACCACCCGCCTACTAGGTGTCACAATCGACAATCATCTTAACTTTGATGACCATATTAACTCCACCATAAAGACTGTTAACAAAAAACTTGGTACCCTCTACAGAATCAAACCCTTCCTTACACCCTCAGCCAGGCAAACTATCGCATAAACTCACCTCATTTCTACCCTTTTCTATGCCTCTGCTATATATATACCAACCTTTCAAAAAACAACATCTCCAAACTATCTACCTGCTATAATAGCATTACTAGATTCATCACATGCTCTCCCTTTAAAACCCACCACTGCCTTAACCTTAAACAACTAGAATGGTTAGAATTACAGAACCATATACTCTGTCAACAGTTACTTATGACACAAAAGATCCTATACCACCCTAACAATACCCCCATCCTCTCTAATCTGATCTCTCCATATAAAAATCTGCCTACACTACGTTCTGCAAATAAACTACTTGTCTCCTTAACTAAATCAAACAACAAAGCTGGTGACTCTCTTTTCTCAAACACTATAGGAAAAAAATGGAATAAGCTCCCTCCTGAACTATCTACCCTAGCATCTGCTTCTCAATTCAAAAAGCAAATAAAAGAACATCTAAAAACTAAATGGCTCTGTCCTTGTGCTAACCCAGACTGAAACTTGTATTTCACTCCTATTTCAACCATACCCCTCCCTCTTACCTCCAAAACTTATTTCTCTCCTCTTGTTTTATTCTTAGTAATTTGATAGGATTTGGCAACTTTGTCCATTCTGCAATTGCCCTAGTGCTGTCTAGTGCATTTGCTTGATTTTGTCTGGTCTAGCTTTTGCCTAAATGTTTTCTAGTCACATTTTGTTAGTCCCATTTGCTTTTCTCATTTTACCTATGTTACTATGGTATTGTTGCTTTATTACTCTATTTTACTTATTTGCCTTTGTTATATTGTTATTCTTATGCCTGGAGCTTTTCTCCCCGGGCCTCTACTGAAAATGGACATGTATCCAGTTAGACTAGCCCAGTCAACAAATATAAAATAAATAAATAAATAAATTAAGCACCCTAAATATTGAATCTACAAAAGATCGAGAAAGGAAAACTATTTCCTTTCCAGATCTTTATACTAAAACCTCAAAAACACAATTGTTAAATTTGTCTGAATTGTGGAAGTGATACAGGATTTTTTTTTCTGTTAAGGTAAGGTGTAGGGTTAGGGTTGGGAGAAGGGCTAGAGTTAGCAGCCATTACTAAGGTGGGCAGGAAAAATGTGCACATTTGTGCCCATGAGTACATATGTATTATATATAATATATATATGTATATATTTATTTATTATTTATTTATTTTACATTTGTTAACCGGGCTAGTCTAGCTGGAGAAAATTCCATTTTCAGTAGAGGCCCGGGGAGAAAAGCTCCACAAAAATTAGTACATAGAGACAAAAAATATTAGTATGCATGTTAATGAAACAATAATAACAAACTGAACAATTTAAGATTGTTACTACAAGTGTTAATTTCTATCATACATATTTACAAGAAAATAAGAAGCTATATGTCTTAAGATTAAAGGTGCATGAATTAATTACTTCCCCTCACAGTTACAGACTAGGGAAAAAAGATGTTAAATTTTATACAGAAAAACAGAGATACATGTAAGGAATGGCTACAGGGAGAGTAGGTAAAAAAAAAGAGTGTAAAGAATAAGGGGAAAAGAATAAAATAAATAAAAGGGAGTTAGATTATGAAAAGTATTAAGTTAGGACAGTAATAGGCAAAGAAGCAAATTAGAAGACAGTGTGGGAGGAAGGGAAGAATGCCAAGTGGAGAAGTAGAGTCAGAGAAGAGGTAGTTATAGTAAAGTTGAAGTATTGGGAATCAGGTTAATCAGGTTTGCTACAGGAGCAGAGCCAGTGATTTTGGAAGTGGAGTTTAATATTTTGTTTGAAGAGAGGCAGTGATGTAATCTTTGTTATGTCGCTAGGTAACGAATTCCATTTTGAATATATATATATATATATATATATATATATATATATATATATATATATATATATATATATAATAATAATAATATATAATAATATATATAATAATATATATATATATTACATAATACATTATCAATATCTATCTATCTATCTATCTATCTATCTATCTATCTATCTATCTATCTATCTATCTTTGTGGGTATGATGTGTATAGAATCACTGATAACATTTTCACAAATATACACTAAATGCAAAAGTAGATAATAAATAAATAAACAAAGAGAACTACAGTGTTAAAAAAGTCCGGAAGCAATTGTCCTTAGTAAAACATTGAAAATGAAAAGACTATACAAAGAGTGTACAATGTAAGAATTACCGATCACCTCACAATGCAGACACAAACACTGGAAAATAAGACAACACTTTAGTATATAACTTATCTTACACAATAAGGTATAAATCTGTCAGTCAGAACTCAAACCCTTATTGATAGACTGGGCCATATAGTCTTAAGCCTGAATGAGGAATCAAGCCAAAAATCCTGTAATCTAACTGACAAAAAAGTCTAAGGGACTAACAATAGTAACAGCAGGGGAAACAGTGCTTATCTAAAAAGGACAAAACTTTACTTAGCAGTGGATATGCAAAGCAATTATGCTGAAATTGGTACTGAAATAAACTGCCAGTTTATATATCCATCTATCCATACTGAGGGAAGAAGCATGCATTCCTGGCATATCACTTCTGAAACCCTCAAAAACAAAATAAGTAGCAAAGATAATTTAAGCTAGGAACCAGAGAAAATGCAGACAGCATAGAAATGAGAATCTGTAGTTGTATAGCCAGAGTTTTCTTACTGTAGACAACCAAGCAGTGTAGACAGTATCCTGCCTACTGAAGTATTTTCAGAAATGAATGTAAGGACTTTTTTTTAGGTGAACAGAATTACTATAATTAGCCAGAACTAGCAAAATGTAGTGCTGCTGTGATATGTCACTTAGCAGTCACTGTTTAAAGTCAGTAGTTTTACAATTATCTGTAAGATGAGTGTTTGAAATGGCTGGAGCCTTGAAGGACAAGGCCTTATATGTTGGCAAAGGGAGTTGGAAGCGAGACAGGAGGGTTATAACATTGTCTTTTACTCTAAAGGACAGAGGCAATAGTAAATGCATGGTGGGTGAGAATATTGTGAAAAAATGATAAAAAGAGCAAAATAGCTCTGTCACTTACAGGATTGCAGCCATCTTAGGCTCTCATAACAATGCTCCCATCTAGAACAGTAGGAGATAAAGTTGCATATATAGCTGAGGAATGTTAAGTCTACCAGTGTTGGAGAAACAAGACAGTGTTCATAATGATATCACATATTCTACTGACAAAAGAAAGATAACTCTCAGGATTTACTAATCTTCCATGTAAGAGTAGATTAGTCTGATACGGAAGTGCCAGTCTAAGAGTATGACAGCAGCGCGCCATGTATATTAATGAGGGTGCACTGACTCAACTCTAAAGCTTACACGGAGAGTGGATGAGTGTAGGGGGCATGTCAGACTGCAGAGCAGTTCAAAACTCCATGCCCCTGCAATGAAGAAACACTGCAATGTCAAGTTACATTAGCAAGTCCGCTCACATGTGCACAATGTAACACCACACACCCCCATATGTTAAACAACTGACAGAATTAAAAATAGAAAGATTTTTTTTTAATTTTTTTTTATTTCATCTGATATAGCTGCCCGTATTTGCGTGGGTTTGCCCATTGCTTAGCTACAGTTAGCAGCTTAGACACCAGAAGAGGATAATAAAAAAAATATATGCAAAGTAAGCAACAGAGCAATAGCATAGTGGTTAGAGCTTTCACACAAAAAGAAGGCATTCCCGTTTTGAATCCCACTACTGCACGTTCCATTTTCTGTTGGAAATCTGTATACAAAAATATTTCCTGCCATTTTTTATGTATAAGTTTTGTAAAAAGCATTGAAAAGTTAAATGTAGCAGTGAACAAATTATATATATATATATATATATATATATATATATATATATATATATATATATATATATATATATATATATATATATATATATATATATATATATATATGTATATATATAAAGGTGAAATGGTTATGCATTCTGAGGCATGAGTACCTTATTTTATGCAATATAAAGTACTGCTAAGTGCATCTTACCAATATTGAGCATATTTAAATCCAATTGCTCGTAGCTGCACACCGTGCTAATCAGCGCAATGTCATTGCGTGGAGCTGCGCACCATGCTAACAAGCACAATCACAACATATTTGTGCGTAGCTGCGCACTGTGCTAACCAGCGCAATGTCAGGCAACATCGAGCAACGTCAAGCAATGTTGAGCAATGTTGGTCAACATCAGGTAAAGTTGAGCAAAGTCGGTTAAACATGGCCACTCCTCCTTTACTGTACCTTAAAAAGTCAGGTCTGCCCAGTAGGAAAATAAAAAGCAGTGACAGGGCTCGAACTCAGGATACTGAGCACTATAGTCACAGTACTTAACCACTAAACCTTGACAGCATTTCATAAACATGCACTTTCAACAGACACATATCTATCAAAGGAATTTTAAACATTGCCAACATCAGCTTAGCAGGTGTGCTTACAGCTGAGTTTTTTCAAAACTGGCCAATCACAAATAAGTGCGAGAAATGAGGCATATTTAAGCTCCACAGGCAGGAATACTTACTATAACTGGTTGTAGCTTCCTTCTGCAGTCAGCATGACCGGTGTTGAAGAAGGCACTCGATTCAGAGCACAACACTGGGGCACTGAGGAGTCCAAAGTAATGGTTTGGCTCCTTGTCCACAATCATGAGGAAAGACTCCTGTGGGGCCAGTACCAGGGTACCCAATATAAAACGGAGGCCTGGAACAGTCTTGGTCGTGAACTCACCAGTGCCACCAGTGTTCCTCAGACGGGTGAGCAGATCAGGTACCATTATTCTGACCTGAAGCAATGTAGGGAGGATCAAGTGGATCCAGAAATCACGTGCGATGCTTAATGCCCCAGTACCGAGTAAGTAGCCATTGTATTAAGTAGTTAAGAATTCCTATGCTTGTCTATACTATGGATAGGTATGTCTTAATATCACTGCATTTACTTCACAGCTGCAGGTGTCCGGGCTATGAATCAGCAAGCCCATGATGATAGGCTGCAAAGGCTGTGTCATCAGGCAGGTTAGTAATTATTCTGCATGTACTGTTATATAAAATAAATGAGAGAGCCTTCAAAAAGTGTTTTAACCCAATAAATAAAGGTGTACTAATCCTTTAATAAATGTATAAATCCTGGAGTGCGTCTGTGTCATTTTCTTTGATATGTTGTTGTACTGTTGCATTCTACAAATAGTAGTGTTGTATTAAGCAGTGTCAACCCACACTTGGGTAGGCCCATATAACATGGATGAAGGGTGTGCCAGTAGCTTTTATGCATATTTACAGCCCTCAACTGTTGGTTTATGCCCAGCATGTACAGGTTAATCTGGCACATGAGTAGCTTGGTATTGTGTTCCCCAGAAATGTCAGTGTCTTGCCAGAAATGTAGGGAGCTGTTAACATATAACTAATACTTTCACCTGAACATATCTAGATAATTATATGAAAGTAGAACTGTCAGTGTACCATCTTAGCAGTAGTGTGTGTGAGCAACTCTCAAAATATGTAGCAGTAACATCTGCATCTTGGACAGTTTGTATGTAAGATACAGCTCATGTATATAATGATCTAGCAAAATCCAATTACGCAATATAAGGACATTGGGTAGTGTAATAATACATGTAAGGGACATATAACTGCAGTTAATAGGAATGTAGTGAACACTAGAAGGATATATAAGTTGTTAATTGAGCTATCTTTTTCCACCCTACTGTATGTGCATAAAAAATGCAATTCCCCACCTCAGTCGGTATGTCTAATCTCGAAACATTTGTTGGGACATATGTCCTATTGGTTTATAAATATTTGCATTTATTTCTATGCATGTGCCCTGTTAAAATACCACAATATTGGTGGCCTGTTGCCATCAATTCAACCTGCATGCTGTTGTAATGTCCACTATTGTTCTATATATATGCATGTGTTATGCTTGCTTTTCAGCTGTTGACAATCTGGTGTGTTGGGTTAATGGGAATACTTCTGCATGCTGTTATAACTAATTGGGAATGCTGTTGACTATTACTAACCCATATCTTTATTAAACTCTCCAAAACATAGATCGTATGGGAAGGCCGGTCCCAGCGGACCCACCTGTCCCACCTCAGCTGGCCATGGCACCTGGCACCAGCAGATCCGGTGCTCAGCCTGGGACCTCCTCCTCTTTTGGCCCTGTGCCACCTTTGGGTGGAAGCACTGCAGGGGATGGGGCTCAGCCCCCTGTGCAAGCATGGGTGGAGGAGGGCCACCTATCACCCTTCAAATAGTCCGGGCGGTGGTGTGTAGAGAGATTGAACGTCATTTTGCCGAACCTCTATGCCAGCTTGAGGCTCAAAAGGCACAACTCCCGAGTCAGTCTGCCCCTCCTGCACAGCCCCCAGCACAGCCACCCTCTGGGCCATGAAGGTGCAGTGGTGACTACCCATGGGTGGGGACCTCAGTCCCACTGTTTCCATCTTTGGGCTCATGGGCTTGCGATTTCCAAACATCCCTCCCCGTCAAAGGTGTTCACCCACCACGTGTCATATACCGCCCCTGTATGTGTTTTCTTTGTCTTGTCTGTTTACCTCTGCAACCTTCCTCCCCAAATATACCTTCTTCCCCTACCCCACATTCCACTCCCACCTGAAAAAAAAAAAAAAAGGTAATCTGCTCCCAAAAAAAAAAAAAATTACGCCCCATACATAGCTGCCCATTTTGCACACATGTCCACTGGACAGATGACATGTTATTTAATTGACAATACAACATACTTTGTTGTCCTCACCCCAATCTCACGGAATGAAGGTTTCATATCTACCTCCAAATTTATTGCATATGCACAGCTGTTGCTTTTGAAGAAATGGTCAGCTATGGACTTTCCCTACACCCATCCTGCACATCACGAGCTATTTTCCATACTGTCTTTCCCTCTTTGTGCCCCTTTTTCACCACTTTCCTATATACACATTTTTCTTTTCTTTCAAAGAAATGAGCACGGGGATTAGCGGGAGTAAGCATTATTAAGCAGTAGTTAGCGGGTTTGCGAGGGTTTGCACTTGTTTGCACTTGGCTAAGCAATGCGCTAACCCACGCAGACCCACTTACAACTGCTTAACAGTACCTTAGTCACTCTGTATGTGAGGGCCCTTGTTCTGCTCAGGAGCAAAATAAAACACCTCTGTCAGTGTTGAGCCCTGGACCTTCCACACACTACACACCATGAAGTACCACTAAGCCACGGTAGATATACATCAAGTTGGTGCTTAAATAAATACATTGTGCATCAGAATGAGTGAAAGATAGGAATACCATAAAACACAAATTGCTCTGTGGATGTTGACCAACAGTTGTTGTGGGATTGCATTACATGACTGTGATAAGAGAAGCATCCATTCTACCAGGAAATAATGTTACACCATCACTTTACAACCCCACACAGTATCACAGCAGGACAAACACTGGAATATCTGTTTAGGGTAGAGGCCATACCTCCCAACTGTCTCTAATTTTCAGGGATGTCCCTGATTTTGAAACAAATTTTAGCTCTGTCCCTCTGAATCCCTCTGAAAACTACTGAATTTGGCCAGAAAGGTGATGAATTACACTTAATGGATAATGACAATAATTAAGAGTTAGACACTTCTTTTACTTCTGAAAAGGTGTATTAATTCATATGCTCTGATTCTCTCAATGTCTCAACTTAATGGCACTAATATTTTAAAGGTGTCCCTGATTATTCATGACTTTTTCTTTACTTTTCCCTGAGTATTTTCAAATATGTACCTGAGTGGTTGAGAGGTCTGGCAGAGGCAGAAACACAGAGGCATATCAGCCTTTCTGCTGTTACACACTGTGCAAATAGCTTTGGAAGGAGTTTTGGAAGCATAACCTTATGTAGGAATAGAACACTGAAATGCAAATGGATGTAGCCATGTACTGGTAGCAACCAACTGTAAGAACGCCATTGCTCTATTTCAGAAAAGACCTGTGTGGTGCACAGACAAACAATAACAGGCTATTCTCTGGCTATCATGTGAGTAGGTCCACAGTTGGGAGTTACGCAGACAGACTACTTGCCTTGATAAACTAACATGTACACAGCAACCCTGTAAGCCCAGCAAGATAAAATCCACACAATAGTACTTATGCTGTCTGTACTTCTGCAATCCTACTCAAATGTAGAATATACCTGTTTGTGCAGGGTCTACCAAGGATGTAGGTAAGCATGCTCACTGTACTGAAATGTGTCCAGCTTTTCTGAGCAGCTTGTGCTAATGTCAACACTAAAAAAGCACAATTTAGAACTGAGTAAATGAATATTCACAGTATAGCAGTTCACAAACAATTCTTGTGCCAAAGGAATACATCTCAATAACTAGCTTTATATGGCAGTTAATTGTAACAGTTGAAAAGAAAGTACATTTTTCCATGTATCTTGGGGTAGCATTTTGAGGGGTGAGTACATTTCTACACTGACAAGTGGGTACTGGAAGCAGCAAAATTAGGTCAGAGTACAACATGTAAATCTCTGGCTACACCCCCCTGGCTTCTGATATAAGAACTATACCAACCTTCTGTCTTAAACAATGACGTCCACAGCAAACAAGGATGATCTCCATCTTAGAAAGCTGAAAGGGCCACGCCTACATGAGTTAGCAATTTATAGTACTGGGTTGCTATGACAGTGATTACTGCAATTACTACACAGCAGGCTGCATGCAATTAGCAAATGGTGGCCACTAATTGGTGCAGAGGCCATCACATGCTCATGTGCAAATTCCTACAAAAGCAGGCTGCAATCTCTGCCAACAAACTCAATCACTCTATTGCAGCGACTGACAGAGAGAGAGACAGACAGAGAAAAGGAAAAAGAAAAAGAAAAATAAATATTACCAAATCATACTAAGGAAAGGTATGTGGCACATATGTATTTACTGGCATGTAGCAGAAGATATTGAAGAATAGTCTACATAATGTGAACCATTCATATGTGGCAACAGTACTTCTTTATGCACAGATGTTCTGCTAACTACTGCTATGGACAATACTGTGTGCACCTGTGGGCAGTGGGACATACCTGTGAAATGTGTAGCTCAGCATTAAATGTCAAAGATCTAATCCATGTTATCTGTGTTCTGTACAGTAGTGTGGCCATTGGCTTTTGGGGGGATTAGCGCTGACATTATATAAACATGGGTGTGACAGAACAACACATGCATGATAGTCATACTAAAGTGTAGCTTAGCATTGGCAACTGCTGTAGCAGTCTAGTATGCTTATCTAGCATCTGTAGCCATATATACCCCCCTAATGTTAGTGTGTGTTCATATGTGACACCTGTTTGTGTTGCAGCAAGGCCCAACAGTTCAGCTGTGAGGTTTAGGGACTTACAACAGTGTGGACCTTGTGTGTGTATGCGACACAAATATGGAGAAATATATATGTGTCATGTATATTCACATCTGTATGTGTGCATAGAGCAGGGGATATATTCCAACTGTTTGTGAAGGGTGGAGATACATATGTTGGTGAAGGTTAGTATGCGCATATTTGTATGTAGGTTTTAGTGTGTGACAAACAAGACAGCATACTGGTATATGACATGTGGTGGTTAAACACTGTGGGTGGTTTGTTCAGTTTGCAATGTTGAAGCCAGTAAGGCCTGCTAAAGCTACCTGGGCTGTGAATACATTCAATGCATAAACCCAAGACTGTGCGATTTTATTTTTTATAGTTATATGTACTCATACACACCTACATCTACTTGTTGCAATAGATTCTCTGTACTGTTGACTGACTGTGATGGTCAATATGTTTCTGAATACATCAAAGATATGTATCTGTGGGATAGCTTAGTGGGAAACTGTTTATGTCATGGTATTATGGGTAATTGCTTTGATCCTAGCAAACGCTGTGTATTCTGTTGCAAGACAGAACAAGTGCTATTGCATACAGTGTGATTAAGTCCCTTGGTTTTAACTAGGGTGTGTCATTGGAGCCTAAAGCACTACATCTATCATTATTGATTGGTACCGATGTTGAATCCAAATGCTGTGTGTACTGTAGTACTACCTGAAGCTCTGGGCCTGTACAGCAAAGTATGGTGTATGTCCAAATTGCTTGCATCCACTGTTTTGTGTGGTCCCTGTATTCATCACAGATTACATTTCTCAGGATTAAGGTTGTGTAAGTACTGACACACAGTACTGTATAGAACACACTGAAAGCTTATCTGGGTTGTCATACCTTTGTGTCCTGTAATTATGTCTGATGTGTGTGTGTGGGTATGTCTGTAACATGTCCTTTGACATATGTGTGATAAAACATATAACTGTGTATCTAGCAACATTCATAGTGTACTACGGCAGTATGCGACCTATATTCCCAATTGTGCACATATTTTGGCTTCAGGTTTGCCATTAACAAGTTGTGTGGTATAATAGTAATACATTTACTGGACCTTACACTGATTGTGATGGATGATATATTTCTTTACACATCAGCTTGATGTATATCTGCTGTGGTTAGGTGGTGCATCGTGTTGCATACAGTGTGCCAGGTACTCTTGTATAGTCTTATATAGTGATTTTATTTTGTTGCTGTGCAGAACATGGTTCATTAGATAGAGAGTGAGCAAGGCACTTTCAAGCAGTTGTGGGGTGAGCAGTGATAAGTGGCAGTTACAGTATTTCACTCTCGATTAGCTAATAGGTTGCTATATATGGCAGTTCAGTGATATCTGTACTGTATTATGCTAAATGTGCCATATGACTTGCTCAGATATATTTTTGTATTTATGTCTTCCAGGGATCATAGCATCACAGGAACCCCAGTTACAGTAGTGCTGAAGATGATATAATTACTAGCAATATGATTAAGCACTACTGTCTCATGTTCTCATGAACCAGCCAGGACCAGCAGGAGCATACTGCAATGTGGCAAGATGCTGTCCGCAGGGTAAATGAGGTAGGCATGCATAACTGGACATATGAGCAGGTGCGCCACCACTGCAGTGATCTTCTCAAACATGTCTGTCAGCATGCTACTGATGTGCGTAGACAACAGCTTGCAACAGGAGGTGGTGTTAATATCCATCCCCCCTCACCAAAGTGGAGGAGCTGCTCCTGAGCTTGGTGGCACCTACCCAACAACAACAGCAGCAGACATACACCATGATGGAGGTTGGAGCCACCCAGCAAGCACACATGGAGCATGCAGGTAACATGGCATATCTGTAGACTACTGTTATCTGTATTGGTAGATCATGCGTATGTGAGATGTAAAGTGTGTTGTTCAAAGATGTGGAGCCTGTTCTACAAAACTGATCATTTGGAACATAATCTGTAGCCCTGTGAATGTAAACTGTTGTTGCACTGTAAGATTGCAAACACACAGTAGCAATGCCACAGTTGTGGCCACTGACAAACTGTCTCATCTCTATGTAGGTTCCTCTGGGGTGACATCAAGGCAGCAGACAGATGCTGGTGAGTGTGTTCTACATTTATTATTGTAAATAAAATGTGCATGTCATAGTTAAGGTGTAGGCCATGTACACATGTAACACACTTACCCATAATGTATGCTGTGCATGTTTGGTGTAAGAGCATGCACATCTCACTAATGTGATTAGCTGCCTCAAACACATGCAATACCCAGACCATCTCAAACAAATGTGGATGGACTATAGTGATCATTGGATAGGCACAGCTGATACTCAACATGCACATAACATACACATCTATGTCATACACAGAGCATTTTAACATGCTACACATAAAGGATTCCCAAACCCTTTGCAAAGACACACTCCAGTATCCAAAATCTCATCCACACATTACACATAATATACATGAGGGGTAGAGGCCTATCATGGGGCATTTAAACACTCTGCAACACACTACACATTCATATTAGGGAATGCTCCTTATTGCCCTCCTTACAAACTCATGTAACAACTGGTTGTGAAAATGGTGAATGTAGCCAAGGTAGAACAGTTCCGGCATAGCATGATTAGTGCTGGTTTGGCAAACATTTGTAGCTTTGAGTGACCACATGATGTTTCATGATGATGGCCTATGGTACTATACCCCATCCAGTTATTGTAACCACAGTACTACACATAGCTTTCATTGCTATACACCTTAATGTTGCGTGTGTGCATACATATGCACCTCTAAACAATATGCATACCAATCACCATTTGTACAACTGACACATATATGTCTTGTGATGTTATTGAGTGGCTAGGTCATTTGACACCCATTGGGTATGTGTAGTGTTTAAATATGCAGTTGTGTTTTAGCATGCCATGTCATGGATGAGACTGGCATGTCCACAATATGATCTACACTCACCATAAGTACTGTATTTTAGGTATGTGGTTGAATGGTATTCCATCAATTATCCATGCACCACTGATGATGTTGTGTGAATACTCATCATGCACGTGCTAAAAATGTGTCTACAATTATTTGCTAAAGGCACAGAGGCTGTAATCAGCATTGGATACCTATCTGATACACAGGTACACATCTAGCAATGGTATGTATACCTGTGAGTTATGGTGCACAGTACATTACAGGGTTATGAATACCTGCACAGCAATGTTGTGTTCATGTATGCATTGTGTTCTAGGGGGAGGCCGGTCATGTAATAACAAAACACATGCATCAAAGCCATGTATACTGTTAGTAACAAGGACCGTCTACATTTGCACTGCATGCTGTTGAGAAACACATGTCCTGCATGCTGACATGTGCAATATGACTGTTTTGCTTGTGATACTGTACCCCACCATCACCTGCTATTGTGTATGTTCTGAGATTGCTGATGTTGTGTGTGTCTGCTTTAGGGAGGAGTGTATTTTTGTGCGTGTGCATGTTTGCATGTGCGCATATGCACATGTGCTCATGTGGTCTGAAGTCATGTTCAGGTATGAAAGTGCGTTTCCTGTTTTCCTCTCACAGGTGCCGAGGTGGGGCTGGTTCAGTACAGCAGGGAACCTGATGTCACTGAGACAGACAGTGATGATGAGGATAGGTGTGTTGAGGCACAAGCAGGTTTGTCAGGGTCTGTTGTTGGGCCACCAACTGACAATACACAAGTCTCCTCCCCATCCATGCATGCAGTCATACTGCCTGTACATCCATGGCCACCATTGTCCTTAGCTGAAGGACAGTGTGCGGTTGGCACTGGCCAGGACAGTGTGGTATCTATGGCACATGTATCAGGACACAGCAGCCATAGCCAGATGTCTGGAAAGGTACCACATAGGCAGATGCCCAGGGGTTCTCATCAGAGCACTGCTGGTCATCCTGCCCCTGGCAGATGTGCCACACCTATTTTTACCACACACATGTTCCAGGCTGTCATGGAGGCACAGGCATGAATAGAGAGGTACACCAGTCAGAGACTAAGGGCACAGAGGGCTCATAACACCTCTGTAAATGACATTATCCATGACCTAGCAGGTGCCATATGTAACTACACTGAGGTCAGTGATAGACATTGGGATGAGACATTGGATGTCCTCCACAATGTCATGTCCATGTGTCAGGAAAGTGCGGGATGGTTGAGACATCAACGTGGACGTATGCCAGCAACATCAGCAGCTGGAGGTCACCGTGGATGTCCAGCAAGTCACAATTGCTCCTGTAGTTCCAGTACCAGCCCCAGCAATGTTGGGGGGGGGCTGTCCATAGACCGTCCTAGCAGATCACGTGCATGTGGCTCTGGCCAGTCCCAGCAGGGACCTGGATCCAGTGGACATATGTCAACCTCTTCGGATAGTACCCAATCTGGATTAGTACCTGATACTGTCTGCAGCACCCCTGCCAGGCACAGGTTCGTATCTATGGCCAGAGATGGTGATCTGTAAAGCCTCCAAGGTTCAGTCTGTAGCTGTCTCACAAATCCCCATATATGTCAACCACATGGTGGAACTGTGTGCATGCAGACACACACACATAAACCAGAAACCTATGGCAAACCCATACCCGCACACATTACATCAACTTTGGCCCATAACAGTACTCATGGCCCTCACACACACATGTCGATTTTATGGCTCAGTGTAGGCCTCTTGCAAACCAACAACACACCCTGTGCATATGATGAAACCTGTGCCACCTCCTGTCACCTGTAACATTGATGCAGGAACAGGCTAACATGGTGCTGATGCACAGGGTGACTTTAATAAAATATAGCAATGGTTGGATTTGTAGCATGTTGTCAGCAGTAAAGTGTAATGATATCCTTGAAGGTGTAGTTGAGCAGGCATGATGCATTAAAGCTGTAATTAGCAATGTTGTATTGCTTTCACCAGTGTTTATTCCAATTGTGTTTTGTTTGCCCATGTGCCACTTGTCTGATGTGTGTAGTTGTGTCAGCTCGCATTATACAGTGGACAGTAAGTATGGGGTGTGTGCAACATAGGTTTGCAGTTGTCCATTTGTGAACATGGTGGAGGTGCACTGTCTGCATGTACATGCATATTGGACACATGGGCAGGGTGACATGCCCAGTATTGGCCAGTGTTAACACTCCATAGTTTCTATTGGTGGCCAGTATGCATTGTACTACACACATTTTAGAACTTGAGTACGCGTGTGTGTGTATGACACGGGTTGACACTGTGCTGTGGATGAAGCTGTTATTCCTATCTGTCATTGATTTGCATTACTAAGGTTAACACTGTCCTAGCTGCTTAATCCTTTAGTAATGCACACTGTTCACCTACAGGGTTGCATGAACCGTGCTATCACAAACACAAGAAATTCTCACTTATACTGTAAAAGTGCATTAGTCTCATGGACCCCTGCCATAAACTAAATATATAATACAAGGTGTGAAGTTGTACCAAAAAAAGAGTTACATACCAAGAAGGAATAACCTCTCTGGTCAGTATCATTGGGAAAATACAATCCCTCAATAAACATACAAGGCAAGCTTCAAAATACAAAATGGCAAAGATTCCAAAGACAACACTAAAGCTTTCTTTAGTGTTGTTTATAATCTACAGGGGAAATCTCAGTTTGGGTCACAGTTAATGTAAATGGTCACAAAGTACACTTATCTGACTGACATTAGCAATTCCTTTTCAGACAGTTTGAATGCAGATTTCACCACCCTGTCATTACACAAGGGCCACATTTCCAGACCTGAAGAATGTTAAACCTGGTGATTCACAGACACTCTAGTTAAAACATCTCTTTACCAAAGTCCAAACACAGCGGCGATGGTACTGGACAGTGTCCCTGGATGTGTCATACACAAGCCGACATATGAAGTCACCACTCACCTAAACACTCTGTCCAGATGCAGCCTCTATACAGGTTACATACTTGTGGAATGATGCATGGTAATAGTGTTCACAGTCCACAAGGGTTGAGGTACAATGTCTTCTTCTTCTCCTGTCGGATGCTCCCATTAGGGGTCGCCGCAGTAGATCATCTGTTTCCATTTCCTCCTGCCCTCTGCATCTTGCGCTATCACACCATCCACCTGCATGTCCTCTCTCACCACAGCCATAAACCTCATCTTAGGCATTCCTCTTTTCCTGTTACCTGGTGGCTTCATCCTTAGCATCTATTTCACAATATACTCTGCTTCCCTCCACAGCACATGTACAAACCAACTTAATCCTGCCTATCTGGTTTGGTCTACTAACCTGGCCTGACCCTCTAATATACTTATTCTTAAACCTATCCACCCTCATCACACCCAGTGCAAATGTTAATATAAATTGTTTAAGGGTAGAACTACAACAGATCCTGGAAATTCTCACCCTATAAACCAGGCAGATGTTATCTGGAAGGCTATGGAGCACAGCATTATGGAACTCATTAACAGAAACATTATGAACCTGCAAACAGTGCACCATACCCACTTAGGTTCTCTAAAGGCCAGATCATGGCTCCTACACCTAGTAGACTTCAAGCCAGTTAACAAGGCTATATGTGAGGGAGGGGAGGTCAACACAGCCAAGCTATAGCTCACCAGCAATTCATATCCATCCCACATTCTGGTATTATACATAACCTCAACAGACTGACCATAAATGATTGTTAGATGATGGATTGACAACTGACGCAAAGATGTAGGACACACAGTAACATTTGCAGCCTCCATGTACTATTCTATGCCAGTAACAAGTGGTATTCACCTGCACTCAGTCCTGGGACCACTCCTGTTTGGCATAAAGCTTTCTTAGGTACAAGCAAATACAGTAGGGATATGTCTGCCCACGTTTGATAAAAATGCATACTGTGGGCTATACTTTATTCTCCAGATGACACACACATCCTCCAAAAGAGTATCATAGAGACAGATACCTGGTGTCAAACTCATGCTGTAAAGCTATAAGCCAAAGAAAGCATAGTTATCCACTTTTAGAAAACAAAGTATCCCCAGAGTACCACATAGGTAGTAGCCCCCAAAATGTGGAACACGTACTAATGTATACATAGAGCCATGTGTTTAGTCATCTCTCCTTTGATAATCACATTACCAAAGGGTTTTGGAAATCCCTCTGTGGAGCAAATAAGCAATAAAGGGTTTGCATGCAGATCCACAGAGGATGTTGCACACGTATAATGATTAGTCATCTTTGCCAGACTTTGCTTGCTTTGGAACAGGTTTCAAATATACCTCAAGCATAAACCCTCACTCACACTCTTCAATAGAAACTGTGATGAGTGGATGTGAAACAGAAGACATAACCCAGGGATCACTGCAGTGGCTAAGCTTGTCACAAGCATACAGAAGTGACCTAAGGTCTGAAAGCACCAGCACTCTCTGGCAAAGATAACAGGTGTGTTCATGGAGAAAGCAGAGTACCTACCTATGAAATAATTCAGGTCACATGTATGTATATGGATTTGCCCCACAGCTATCTTACATGTGTAATGCACATACAGTTGTCATTGTGATATGTCATATACTAGAAAAATCAAAACCCACTCCACATTCACCAATGGTGTCATACACCTGGAACACACACAGTCAGCAAGTAAAAGATTTAAACTCCTTCCAAACTACATTATGATACTACAGCAGTATGCATGTACATGACATGCTCTACACATTATTGGGATTTTACCTTTCCACAGGTATATTTGTAGGATGGTGACATCATCAGACTTGTCAAAGATGAGTATACCACTTTTAAGGGGTGTGAGTATTCTCCAAAAAGGTTGCTCGTTTCCAAGGAGACACACACACACACAGTTGGCAAGTGTAGGATTCAAACCTCTACTTAATTACAGTAGTACGCATTTACACAATGCACTATACACATTACAGGGATTATCCCTTTCCGCAGGTATATTTGTAGGATGGTGACATCATCAGACTTGACAAAGATGAGTATACCACTGTTAAGGGGTGTGAGTAGTCTCCAAAAAGGTTGCTTCTCCCAAGAGAGACACACACTCAGCAAGAAGAAGAAGACATTGTACCTCAACCCTTGTGGACTGTGAACACTATTACCATGCATCATTCCACAAGTATGTAACTTGTATAGAGGCTGCATCTGGACAGAGTGTTTAGGTGAGTGGTGACTTCATATGTCCGCTTGTGTATGACACATCCAGGGACACTGTCCAGTACCATTGCCGCTGTGTTTGGACTTTGGTAAAGAGATGTTTTAGCTAGAGAGTCTGTGAATCATCAGGTTTAACATTCTTCAGGTCTGGAAATGTGGCCCTTGTGTAATGACAGGGTGGTGAAATCTGCATTCAAACTGTCTGAAAAGGAATTGGTAATGTCAGATAAGTGTACTTTGTGACCATTTACATTAACTGTGACCCAATCTGAGATTTCCCCTGTAGATTATAAGCAACACTAAAGAAAGCTTTAGTGTTGTCTTTGGAATCTTTGCCATTTTGTATTTTGAAGCTTGCCTTGTATTTTTATTGAGGGATTGTATTTTCCCAATGATACTGACCAGAGAGGTTATTCCTTCTTGGTATGTAACTCTTTTTTGGTACAACTTCACACCTTGTATTATATATTTAGTTTATGGCAGGGGTCCATGAGACTAATGCACTTTTACAGTATAAGTGAGAATTTCTTGTGTTTGTGATAACACGGTTCATGCAACCCTGTAGGTGAACAGTGTGCATTACTAAAGGATTAAGCAGCTGGGACAGTGGTAACCTTAGTAATGCAAACCAATGACAGATAGGAACAACAGCATCATCCACAGCACAGTGTCAACCCATGTCATACACACACATGCATACTCAAGTTCTAAAATGTGTGTAGTACAATCCGATTCAAACCCCTACCTAACTACATCATTATACTACAACAGCATGCATTTAGACTACGTGCTATACGCATTACTGGGATTTCTTTTTTCCACAGATATATTTGTAGAATGGCGACATCATCAGACTTCACAAAAATGAGTATACTACTTTTAAGGGGTGTGAGTAGTCTCCGAAAAGGTTGCACCTCTCCAGGGAAACACATACACACACACACTCAGCAAGTGCAGAAATCAAACCCTTCTCTAACTATGTTATGATATTAGACCAGTATGCCTTTACACGACACACTCTACACATTACTAGGATTTCTTTTTTCCACAGGTATATTTGTAGGATGGTGACATCATCAGACTTGACAAAGATGAGTATACCACTTTTAAGGGGTGTGAGTAGTCTCCAAAAAGGTTGCTCTCTCTCCCCAGGGAGAGGCACACATGCATATACACACACACACACACACACACACACACACACACACACACACACACACACACACACACACACACACACACACACACACACACACACACACACACACACACACACAGTTGGCAAGTGTGGTGCTCTTAATCCAAACTAAGTACATCTTTACACTTCAGCAAGCAATATGGAGTTACAGGGTGCAATACAGACTTGCTGACAGTTTGCCCAAAGGTTTTTTTGACATTTGCTTGCCTCAGCAGGCTTATCATACTAAGTGTATTGTGAGTGTATTGTATGCATAGGCCATGACCATATCATATATGCGTTGATGCACCACATGCTAGCACACATAGGGTCAAACCGGTGGTCAACTCAATACTGGACAATACAGTCAGGAGGAGTAGGGTCATACAACCATAACACCAACTGTCTTACATAGACCTACAATATAAGCACCAGCAAAACACACACATAAATACACATTACCATACTCAGAAAATCCAAATACTAATATGAAAAAGAGAGAGTGTCCTCCTAAGCAGACAAGCAAGCAACATGCACCTCCAAGCACACGCCAGAAAACACATAATACACCAAAGCAGTGTGCCTCACAACAGGCCCTAAGGCAAAACAACATACACAACACACTAGTAATAGGTGACTTCATAGTCAGGCACATAGATGTTCCACTCACTCAGCTGTACAAGGGGATGGTTACTGTCAGTTGTCTGTCGGGTGCTTTGATCCGCCACATAACACAAGCACTTACATCACTCCAGAACAGGTACATATATGACGTGTTCTTTGTACATGTCAGTGTGAATGAACTGAGACATACCTCCCAGGACAACATGACAAGAGATATATATTAGCTCTATGATCATGTAGCCCAGGCTGGTATGACCCTGACCTTGAGTAGCATCTTACCTTCACCTACATGATACTGCAATATAACAGAAAGACGATAAACTTCAACAATTGGCTGAGCTTTTGGTGTCATTCAAAGGGGATCCAGTCTCTGTCTGCCTGGGATGACATGATAGACAAGCCTTGTTGCTTCGCTACAGATGGTTTGCACCTATTGCCCCTATGCTTCTGAATACTGGCCAAGGCTATTGCTGTTCTCATATTACCTTTTTTCGGCAAGGCTCAAAGGTTCATAGGTTCATAGGTAGGTACTAGGCTATCGGCCCTGGGGCCTATACAAGCCCAGCCAAAAAGGTACCCTGGCTTTTGCCACCCAAGAAATTTATTTTCCAGTGCCAAAGTCGAGCAGAGACACAGAAGTGATCCCCAGGGTGAATTTCCTATTTCCCATCCAATCATCAAGATTTTTCTTGAAAAGTGCTAATGAGGAGCTTTGTTTGATATAGATAGGTAGTTTATTCTCGAGTATGGCAAGTCTCTGGGACAGGAATCTATCCCTCCGGCATGTTTTGTTTATTGTGGTGACAAGGTTTAGGTCCCTAGAGCATATAGGTTCATAGGTTCATAGGTAGGTACTAGGCTATCTTCCCAAAGGCATTTATAAGCCTAGCCAGAATGTGTTGGCTTTTGCCTCCCTTTTAATTTAGTTTTCTGGGCCTCTGTCTAGCAGGGCCACTGAAGTGATCCCATGGGTAAATTTACAATTTCCCATCCACTCTTCAAGGTTCCTCTTGAAGAGAGTCAGCGAGGGGCTCTGCCTAACATAAACTGGGATTCTATTCCAGAGAGAGGGAAGTCTCTGGGACAGGAATCTATCCCTCCAGCACATCCTGTTTATTGCTGTGCTGAGGTTTAATTCACTGGACCATATGGCTCCAAGAGATTTGGTTTTCTTGAGGTGGAGCATGTCCATTAATTCTGGGTTGGACATGGCCTTATACGTCAGGCATAGATCACCTCTGAGCAGGCAGTAAGCAACCAAGTAGAGCTGGAGTTTCTTTAGTCGAGCTGCATAGGGCATCTCTTTGAGGCCCATGATCCTCTTGGTGAGGTACTTCTGTGTTCTTACCAGCTGTTGCATGTGCCAATTAAGATACATACCAAATGGGGTATTGTACTCTATTATGGGCCTAATGAGTGATGAGTAGAGGGGCACAATGACCTCTCTTGATCTAGAGGTGAACCCTTTTGTGATTAGGTGGCCTACATAGAAGGAATTTCTAACCACTTTGGCAATGTGATTATCAAAGGAGAGGTTACTATCTACCTGGGTCTCCAGGTCCCTAATTACATTTTACGTATCTAGTGGATTACCACCTATGTGGTAATTTGTGGGCACTTTGTTTTTTCCAAAGGGGATGACTATGCATTTTTTGGCATTCAGCTTGAGGCCATGGTTTTGACACCAGGTATCTGTCTTTGTAAGACCCTTCTGGAGGATGTCTGTGTCAGCCAGAGAGTCGATTATGGCTCCCAGTTTGCAGTCATCTGCAAACTTGGTCAGCCATAGTCCTCCCATGCTTGCCTGTACCTCAGAGAAGTATATACTGAACAGGAGGGGTCCCAGGACCAAGCTCTGTGGGATGCCACTTGTGACTGGTTTAGAATCAGACATGGCACCCGCAACTCTGACCATGTGTGTTCTATCCATGAACCAGTTGGCCACCCATCTCGTGACATAGGGGTTAATGTTCAAGCTGGTAAGCTTGTCTACGATGCCAGAGTGGGGAATGGTGTCGAAGGCCTTAGTGAGGTCCAGGTAGGCTGTGTGGACTACCTTCCCTTCATCTATGGCCTTGGTAATTGTTTCAAAGAAGTCAACTAGCTTTAGGAGACAGGATCTGCCTTTAACAAAGCCAAATTGGGTAGGGTCCAGTGTCTGAAGGTTCCCAATGTCTCTGTTTATGGGTTCCATGATAATTCACTCCATAGCTTTGCAGACCAGGCTGGTCAGGCTTATAGGGTGATAGTTCCCAGGTTCTGTTGTGGCACCACCTTTGTGGAGCGGGATGACTGTTGCTGTATGCCATTCTCTGGGTACATAGCCTGTTGTAAGGCTAAGTCTGAACAGTGAATTTAGGTGAGGGTTTAGTTCCTTTTGGAGCTTGTGTAAGATGAAGCCTGGGACACCATCTGGTCCCATTGATGCTGTGTTCTTAGCTTTGGAGAGGGCTGTTTTTACCTGCATGTCTGTGATGTCTGGGGCTCTGCATTCTTCTGGGATGGACACGGGCCCTTTTGGGGTTGGGGGGGTGAAGTTGCACTGAACTTGTCCGCCAGGATGTTGGCAATATCAGTTGGTTCAGTGTATTTTTTTGCCATTTTGCAGTAGCTTAGAGCATATCTGAGAGTTGCCACCTAAATATTTGATATAGCTAAAGAAGGCTTTGTGGTTATCTTTAGATTCCTTGGCAATTTTTCTTTAGAAACTGGCCTTGGATGATTTTATGAGCAATCGTAGTTTCTTGCAAATAATGATCAGTGATGCCTTTCCTTTTTGGAATTTTGCTCTATCATGTAGTAGTTTCCTCCTTCTGTTGTATAGCGTATTTATGGCCAAGGACCTCCAGACTGGTTTCCTCTTTTTGGAGGAGTGAGTCTTGGTTTTACTTGGGATGGCTCAATCCATGCATCCCTGTAGATGCTCATAGAATGCACTTGTAAAGGATTCTGCGGATTGGATAGCATTATCCTGTAGCAAGGGGGCTTTGAAACTTTCCACTTTGGTCTTGAGAAGTGTGAAGTTTGCTTTTGAAAACTTTTTCACAGTGGTTTCCTTGACTGGGGGTGGGGTCAGGATGTGGATGTCCAGTGTGATTACTTTATGATCTGATCTTACCAGCGAGGGGTTCACCTCTGGTGTGGAACACTGATCCCCTATGTTGGTGATGATCAGGTCCAGTATGTTGTCACCTCTCGTGGGCATGGTGACCAAGTGTTCCAGGGTGTTTGAGTTTATAAACTCTAGGAAGCATTGGAAAAAGCAGTTTGTACTTGAGTAATTCTCCCAGTCAATGTTTGGGTAGTTGAAATCTCCTAATATCATGGTGTTTGGTAGGACCTTTATATTTTCCAGTGTTCTCAGGAATGCTGAGTGAGGGTCATGAGACAAGGTAGGTAATCTGTAGCAGGCTATGACCTGATAAACAGCTTTGCCCACTGTTAGTTGCACTTGGATGGTCTCCGAGGCCTTGTGCTGTGCCACTAACCTGGAGGTGTGGGTATCCTTTATGAAAATGGATACACCCCCTCCTTTTGTATTTTGGTCCAGGTTTGGGGGATGAAGCTCAGAGGGATTGGGATTTCTTTAAGTGGAGCATGTCCAACAGCTCTGTGTTTGACATAGCTTTGTATGTTAGGCAGAGATCACCTCTGAGTAGGCGATATGCGACAGAGTAAAGCTGGAGTGTTTCGAGACAGTCTGTGTAGGGCATGTATTTGAGGCCACTAATCCTCTTTGTGAGGTATTTCTGTGGGCTTTCCAGTTGTTGTAGATGTCTGGTGAGGTACAAACCAAAAAGGGTGTTGTACTCTATAATGGATCCAATGAGTGTTGAGTAGAGGGGAACAATGACTTCTTTTTTTCTGCATGAGAAACCTATTATGATGAGGTGTACCATGTAGAAGGATTTCCTGACTACTGTGGTGATGTGATTATCAAAGGAGAGACTACTGTCCACCTGTTTCCCAAGGTCTTTTATCACACTTTCAGTGTTAAGTATACTACCGCCTATGTTGTAGTTCATGGGTACAGAGTTTTTACCAAAGGGGATGACAATGCACTTTTTGGCATTGAGCTTGAGGCCATGGCTTTGACACCAGGCATCTGTCTCAGTGAGGCCCTTTTGTAGGATGTTCACATCGTTAGTAGTTTCGATTATGGTTCCTAGTTTGCAGTCATCTGTGAACTTCATTAGCCAAAGACCTTCTGTGTTAGTTTGTACTTCAGGGAAGTAGATACCAAACAGGGCAGGACACAGGACTGAACCCTGTGGTACTCCACTTGTCACTAGTCTGAAGATGGATTTGGAGTCTAATACTTTCACAGTGTGGGCTCTGTCAGTGAGCCAGTTGGCAACCCATCTTGTGACATAGGGATTTATACCTAGTTTAGTGAGTTTATCTATAATTCCAAAGTGGGGGATGGTGGCGAAAGCCTTGGCAAGATCTAGATAGGCTGTGTGAACCACCTTACCCTTGTCTACGGCTTTGGTGACTGCTTCAAAGAAGTCTATCAGGTTTAGGAGACATGATCTGCCTTTTACAAGCCTGAACTGGCTGTAGTCCAGAGTTTGGAGATTACCAATGTCTTTGTTTATAAGTTCCATGATGATACGTTCCATGGCCTTGCAGACCAGGCTCATCAGGCTAATGGAGCGCTAGTTCCCAGGGTCAGTGGTGGCTCCCCCCTTGTGTAGTGGGATAACTGTCGCTGTGCGCCATTCAGCAGGCACAAAGCCTGAGGTGAGGCTGTGATTGAACATGTACTTAGGTGTGGTGCCAGTTCATTCTGTAGTTCATGTAAAACGCAGCCTGGGATGTTATCTGGTCCCATGGATGCTGTGTTCCTGGCTTTAGAGAGTGGTTTTTAACCTGTGCAGCCGTGATGACAGCAACTTTGCATTCTTCCAGTATAGAGATGGGCTCTTTCATGGGTGAGAGGGAGGTAAAGTTAGCACTGATCCTATCTGCAAGGATGTTGGCAATATCAGTTGGGTCTGTATATTTAGTGCCATTGTGCTGTAACTCAGAGCAGATCTGAGTGTTGCCATTGAGATTTTTGACATAGCTATAGAATGCTTTGTGGTTGTCTTTAGAATCAGTGGTGATTTTGTTTTCATAACTAGCTTTGGAGTATTTTATCAGGGATTGCAGCTTCTTACTGAGGCTGACCAGGGAGCTCCTCCACTCATGGGATTTTACCCTCTTTTGCAACACTTTCTTCCTTCTGTTGTGCAGTTTGTTTATGGCAGGGGACCATCAGATTGGCTTCCTTTTCTTGGAGGATAATGTGTTGGTTCTGTTTGGGATAGCACTATCCATGCACTCATGTAAGTGCTTATAAAGTGCAATTGTGTAGGATTCAGTAGTCGTAACTGTATTGTCCATCTGCTTGGGTGTCCTGAAGTTCACCACTTCTGTCTTAAGAAGCATGAAGCTGGCTTTTGAGAATTTTTTTAACATGGTTTCCTTAATGGGGATGGGAGAAGAATGTGGATATGTAGGGTAAGTAGCTTATGGTCAGATTGGACCAATGAGGCGTTGACTTCAGGTGATGTCACTCAGGACAAACCAAACACCGTAACCAACATAAATAACCATAAAGTGTGCTAAATGCTACTCATTTCCAGAAGTCCCAGCCTCCAAATGCACACACTTGAGGCACTTCTCAGTATGGAGAATATTGATATCTCTGCAGTAACAGAAACCTAGTTCAAGGCTCCAGAGACCAGACCAGCACTACCAAGATACTACTCATTCCATACCTTCCAGCATCAGAATCTGGATCATAGCACATAGGGTGGGGCTGTATCCATATTCATCAAGGATACCTACACTTCTCTCTACATCCTCTCTACAGGATATGTACCCATAGAATGTGGCACAGCAACGTTCTTACCACTCCACAGGGGTGGGGCCACAAAAGACTCTTGGCATTCATGCTCTATGAGCCTGACGAGTCTGATCTGCAAGGCAATGGAGCCAATCATAATGGAAGTCAACAATAAAGACATTGGGAACTTTCACACAGATGAGCACACCCAGTTTGGCTTTGTCAAATGCTGATCACACCTCCTGAACTGGGTGGATTTCTTTGAGACAGTTACCCAGGCTACAGATGATTGAAAAGAGCTCCACACAGCCTACCTATACCTCATTAAGGCCTTTAACACCATTCCCCAGTCAGGTATCACAGATGAACTCACCAACCTGGTCATGAATCCATACATCACAAGATGGTTTGCAAACTGGATCACAGATAGATCCCACAAATTAAGAGTTGCTGGCTACATGTCAGACTCTACACCGGTAAAAACTGGGGTCCCCCAGAGTTCAGTCTTGGAGTCCCTCCTGTTTGGTGTAGACTTCTCAAAAGTACATGCCAACACAGTAGGATTGTGGTTGACTAAGTTTGCTGGGAACTGTAAAGTGTTTGCCATAATAGGTTCCCCAGACAATCCACACCAGGCATCACATCAGCAGCCCCACTAGAAAGGGGCTTAGGGTACTAACTATTAGAACTAGGGCTTAGGAGACTACCCAATGGGGTGGTGAAAGATGCACAACTTGCCTACGCTAATATATGCCTTTGTGAAGATAGTATACTACATACCTATGAACCTATGCGACAGGTACATGTCTACAGATAGTAGATGTGTACTTCATTGTACAGTCATGTTGTACAGCAGGCACATGGACCACATACACTGTAAAGCTTACAGATACTGGTGGCTGTTACGTACAGTGGGTGAGAGGTGCACCTCATGTCTTTTGTGCCATTGGGATGTGTGCTGGGTGGGACAGTCCTGGATGGCTCCCTGTCATGGTCACCCTCTTACACACATCTCTGCTCATCCATCTTTGGCGTATTATACTGTGTTCCCCCTACATATATATAGGTATATAAGTAGGTAATATGCTATCTGCCTGAAGGCATATATTAGTATGGCCAGAGTGCGCAGCTATCACCACACATGGGGTTAGTTCCCTAGGCCTTTGTGTAGTAGAGCTGATGAAGTGATCAATGGTGTGACAGTTCAGTTTCACATACACCCATCAAGGCTCCTCTGGAAGAGCATCAGTGAGTGACTCAGCTTAATGTAGGTTGGGAGCCTGTTCTAAAGCAAGGGAAGTCTGTGAGTTAGTAATGTATCCCTCCAACATATTCTATTTATTGTTGTGATGATGATATCCCTAGAACATGTGGCACAGTGAGCTTGGGTTTACTTCATATAGCGCATGTACATCAGGTCTGCATTGGACATGGACCTGTCTGTTGGGCAGAGATCGCCTGAGTAGACAGTATGCAACAGAGTACAGATTGAGATAACTTCAGTCTGGTTGCATGGGGAAACTGTGTGAGGCTAGTAATCCTCTTGTTGAGGTACTTCAGTGGTCTTTCCAACTGATGAAGGTGCCTAATCAGATTCATCGCAAGTGTGCCGTGATACTCTCTGATGAGTCTGATGACTGATGACTAGAGGGAACCTCCTTTGACCTACATGCAAAGACCTTGGCAATTTGTGGGAACACATAGCATGATTTTCTAACCACTCTGTGAATGTGTTTCTGCAAGTAGAGATAACTATCCAAATGTGTCCATAGATCCTTTATTATTACCTCCATATTTAGGGTGTTGGCACCTATGTGGTATATGTATGACTGTAGCTCGAGGCCATAATTTTGACACCACATCTCTCTGACTGAGACCTTTGTTAAGGATGTCTCTGTTACCCCAAACATCAATTACACCAGTGAAATGCTGTCATGGCTTAGTGGTTCTGTACTGTGACTATAGTGCACAGTATCCTGAGTTCGAGCCCTGTCATTGCTTTTTATTTTCCTGCTGAGCAGACCTGACTGGTTAAGGAACAGTAAAGCAGGTGTGAGTGTGTTTACCTGATTTTGCTCGACTTTGCCGACTTTGCCCGACTTTGCCCAACGTTGCACTGGTTAGCGTGGTGTGCAGCTACACCCAATTGTATTTATGCTCAATACTGGTAAAATGTGCTTAGCAGTGCTTTATATTGCTTATAATAGGGCACTCATGCCTCAGGTGGTGCTGCAGGGCTGCCTATGTCGGATGCACATAGTACACTCCCTATACATGTTTGAAAACAGGTAGTGTCAAGTTAAGCATCCCTTTTTCTGTATGTGCAAGTCAGAGAGAGGTGTAATTTCCAGGGTTGCTACTGAGTCAGTGTATGTGCTATGCGTTGCATCTTTGCCAAGGCCAGGGCATACTGGGCATGCCTCCTTCTGCCTAATGGGGCAGGCTCAGGTTGTTCCTCCTCCGAGTCACGCTGTGCCTGTGCAGGCCTTGGCAATGATCGGGGGCTGTTTGGCTCTGCCCCATGCTGTTCCTGCTGCAGCTGTTTCCACAGGATCATATTGTGTAGCATGGCACATACCATAACAATTTGGGTACATGTAGTTGGTGAGTACTGCAAGGCTCCACCAGATGTGTCCAGGCACCGGAACCGTGACTTGAGCATCCCAAACACACACTCAATTATGTTTCTTGTTTGTGCGTGTGCCTCATTATGGAGTTCTTGTTCAGGTGTGTGTGCATTTCTGATGGGTGTTATCAGCCATGTCAACAGTGTGTATCCAGCATCCCCCACTAGGTGACCATCAGGGATGTCCTCACTGGAAAATCTCTGGTACAGCTGCATCAGATGCCAGATGTGGGAATTGTGATAGCTTCCAGGGCAGCCAGCACACACATTCATTATTATGCCCTGGGCATCGCACACTACCTGGCAGTTAATGGAGGGGAAGCCCTTGTGGTTGATGTACACCCTACCCCGCTCACCGGGTGGTGCTTTGATGTGTATGTGCATGCAGTCTGTTGCACCCAATACCTCACGATATTCTGCTATTTGGTGGAAAAGATGCATATTGCTGGCCAATGCCTCACGGGATTTGGGGAAATATACGTGGTCACCAACATGTGCTGACATGGCATCCAGGAACTGGTGGAGTACTCTGCATGTGGATGCCTGTGAAATCCCCATCATATCACCAGTTGGTCTCTGGAAGGTACCTGTAGCTAGTATTCTTATGCCAACACATACCTTGGTATCCACTCGGATGGTTTCCCTTCTGTTGGTTCTGTGTGTGAGGCATGGCCGACACAGCTGAACAATTTGCTGCAGGAGGTCTCTGTCCACCCTATAGTGCTCCACTATCTCCAGCTTATATAGCCCCTGGTAGGTTACCCTGAGTCTGTACACTCTTATCCGTCTCCTCACTGTGGGTTGCTCAGTAGCATTCACAACATCACCACCCTCAGCACCTTGCACATGTTGGTTTATGATAGCAACAGCAGTCCCTAACATTTTGTCTGACTTAAGCTTTTTAAGCTTTCCCCTCTTTGTATACTGCAGTGTTGCAGTGTTCATGGGAAAAAACATGGGGGGATGGTGTTTGCAGAGTTTAAAGTGCTGGGCTGGGCTGGGCTAGTCTGCTGCCTGTGTAATTGGCTGATTCTGATATATTTCACCTGGCAGCTCTGCTAGTTCTCCTTGGTTAACTTCCTACTACTTCTTTTTCTTCCTTTTCCCTTTCTGTTTCCGCCCGGGGCAGCACCTCACAAACATGCGCACACGACCGCACATGCTGTTTGCACGTTTGCAAGAAATTTCCAATATTTTAAAAGTGTGCACCTTTGGCTTCAGGTTTTTCAAATAGGACAACTGTAGGCATGCCTCTTTCAATCCTGAGCAACTCAGGGCAAACACAAGAAACTGTGCTCTAATTAGCTTACAATCTTTCTGACATACCCTCTCGTGATGTTACCTATATTCTACTCTACTACTCACCTACTCCTACACTTACAATCTTGGGACATGGCTCACATGCTGGGAAAAATTGGGATTCACTATCCTTATCCTCATTTGCATCGGATTGCCTACTAATGCATGGTTACATCTCTCACACTGAGCTCCCCCCCTTTAGCAACCACTACTCAGTGGCCATGCTGGCTTCAGCCTGCCATTCACCTGCATGGCAGGATAAGCTTTTTAGTGAAAATTCCTATTTTTGGCTATTTTTAAATTATTTTCTTGTTTTTTAAAGTGCGCACCTTTGCGTAGTGCTGCGCTATGTTTAAACATTGGAGATCGAGGGAAAAAAAAGTTAGATTTTAATAATTTTAAACATTTATAAATGCCAATGGCCTTACATTTGGCCATTGGCATGCTTCCTCAACTGTATGCAACTTTTATTTGGAGCTGTCATAGCTCTGTTTAGCTATTTGCAGAACGGTACTCCGTTACCAACGGAGTACATTTCTGCAGATAACATTAATCTTCCATGGACAGGTTAGTGCTTCCTGGATTGCAAATTTACCTCATTTTTATAGCTTTCAGCAGCAAATGAGGTAATTTGCATACCATGACACTGTCTGTGCAAGAGTAGCTTTAGCAGCTCTCATGCACGCCCCTGCCGGCTGTACCTGGATCGCACGGCAGACATATTGCCGCCGTGAACTCCTACACTCTTCTTGCACTCCATGCAAGCTTTCGCAAATCCGGTCCAACTTCTTTACTGGTTCTCTAGCTTCAGGATCAAGTGTCGAGATTCTGTAAGTATTTTTATTTATCTGAGCTGCAGTACAGCAGCAAATTCAATTATTTTCTTTTTAAGAAAAGGAGAAAGCAGAATGAACCAAACAACCACATATATGAATGTATAATGTAGGAAAATAATGTCAATAACTGGATTAGGGAGAGCAAGCATATACACTTGTACTAGCATTAGTGGTGCACCAGATAACTCAGTTTGGGTCTTAGCTGTCCATATCATTACTAGAGAACATAAATAAATAATTTTAGGATAGTATCTGTTCACGCATATGTATTGTGTGTGTGTCATTGGAGAGAAAACTTGTCCATTCATCCAGCAGGTGTAGTATAATTAGAAACCAACTGAGGATATGATGCCAGTCTGTTGCCCAGCATAAAACCAAGCATTCACATATGTACAAGTGCAAGTCCACACACACACACACACACACACACACACACACACACACACACACACACACACACACACACACACACACACACACACACACAAAAACACACACAGACACACACACACACATGCATAAACATGCATTAGCTGATGGCATCTTTTCAGCTTGTGGGAAGAAAGTGAATATTTAAATGAACATGATACAATCATTTTAGTTCAACAGATAAGGCAGTGAAAGTAACAAATCAAAGGACAGGGTGCTCAAGTATTGTATTAGGTGGCAGTTTTAACTTCAGTATCTCATAATTTCACGAGCTAGTAGACAGTACTGACCTTTAATACCATCAGCAAAATTCAGACCCCTTGAGAATTGCTATATTACTTTATGGAGATGACTTAGGATAAGTAGCAGATGAACATTTTAAGTCCACTAGACACAAATGTCCTTTTCCAGGGGGCAGCCTTGAAATACTCCCTGGTCAAGTGACTTCTCAGAGTAAGCAAATGAAGGCAGAAGGAATCAAACTCTATAATCTTGACTATGGAAAGCAGTTTATTAACAGACCAAAGACTTATTCTTCAACAGTTACCTCCATAATTGTCCTTTAGTTGCCTTTCCTTTTTTTATTTTATTGTATTGTATTTTATTTTATTTTTTTTTTAGGGATGACCTCCTGGATGAAGGGATTATAGAACTGCTGAAGTGAAAGAGAGAGAGCGAGAGACTGAGAAAAAATAAGGTTTGGAACAGACCGGGAGATCTTCAAGTGGGGATACAAACATAGATTAGCAGGAATTTAGAGAGTAAGAGGAGGATAGGGTTAAATGGGATGGAAGGATGTCTAAGAAGAAGTGAGATAAGGGTAAGGAGGGGCTTAGAGGGTTTTGATAAGTGTAACTGAGGTAGGAGTTACATTTTTGGCATGAACTTGCTAAGCCAGGGTCATGCCCTAGATGACTGGTATGTATTGTGTACCAGGTAGGCCTTGGAAGGAATAATGGTAAGAAGTTGGTGTAACCATAGGTAAGAGGTTAGTGTAAATATATTATTTATTTTTTCCTCTCTTCTCTTCCTACACAGGGTATTACTAGTCACTCGATAGGCATGCATATCTATGCAGATAATACATCATGTATTTAGAAGAGTACATGCAGTGCATGAGAGCTATAAAATAATATGTTAACATAATTAAATATGACTGTTGAATAATCTAATATTGTACTTGCTGCCCGTTCAGCATATTTTGATTATCAGAACACAGGCATTTTTTTTTTCTTGTGGTGGTTTACATAGGAGTTTCTGGTGAGTTGTTTGGTTTGAATCGCAATACTCTGGTGGCTTTCAGCTGTTTTGTATGGCTGGAGCTGGATATTTTTCACTTGGCTGGGCTGGGGCATGGTGTTTGGGTGATCTTTATTAGGTGGCTGTCATAGTTGGCTTTAGATAGGGTTTAATTCGTTGGAGGTGTTGGGCTGTCAACAGCAGCTGGACATTTGTTTTAATGGCCTTGTAACAGTGCCAGCTTTCATCATAGAGCTGACAGAACCATTTTGCAGGCTTAGATGTAGCTGCTGGTATTCTCATTGCTGTGCATGTGCAATAGCATGGCGGGTCCGTGACTGATGCTCTGTTGGGATCCTTTTGAGTGGTTTGGTCATTGGTTTCAGGAAACCAGCTGATATGTTCCATGTTTGGTTTTAAAAATAAAAAAAATAAATAAAAAAGAAAAGGGGAAAAGGAGGAGACAGTGAGTAGCAAAAAGGCAGACCGGGGATTTTGGTTGGTCATCGGAGTTGTTCTTGGTGGTTGGATGGTTGGGATGAGATTTTTGGTTTCTCTGGTTTGGTCACTGCTCGGTTTTGGTCATGCTGGTTGTTCTGTTTGGGCAGACCGGATAGTGTTTGTGAGGTTGAATTGGTGCATCTGCATGTGTGATGGGAGTCCAATGTCATTGTGTAGGCTTCTGGGGGATGAATTGTGCACAGCCAGTTGTGCCTTGAGGGATCTCGGGCATCGGGGTTCGGATCCTTGGATGTCCAGCTGTTTGGGAGTGTGTCCCTGTTTTTGGGAATCATTTGCAGATTGTTCAATTTTCTGGGTCCCCCTCATCATGTGTGGTTTCTGAGGTTGTCTGATGCACAGGGGATGGTGGGGCAGTAAGGCATGCCGCATGGCTGGCATGCTGGGCAGGTGTGTTGTTGCCTCGTGTTTTGGTCCATTTTTCATGGAGTTGCAGTTTTCTGGTGGATCTGTGGCAGATCATAGGAGATTGTGGCTGGAGACAGACAGCTGAGTTTCAGACTTCATGCACTTCAGAGGATTCACGATAATGGAGGGTCTGTTATTCTATCAACTTTCTAGGTTGTGGGGCAGTGTTTGCATGCAGGCTGTGGCCAGCAGCATGTGCCAGGATGCTTGCGGGTGGTTTGGTGCCTGGAGCTGGGAAGAGTGGGTCTGGCTTTTGTAGGAGGTGGTTGTGCCATTAAACCATGGTGGGTTGTCATTTTTCATGTCACTTGACTGTCGGAGTTTTGAGGGGGTTCCAGGTTTTGGCTGGTGTTTGGTCGGTTCTGTATGGAAGTTGGGTTGGGTAATTTTGATGATCTGAGGTTTGCCATCTGGAGGATGACATGCGTTTGGGTTTATGGCTTTGAATCCTTCTTTCAAATCATGTTTACAAAGCAGCTGTTACTATGAGCATTCCCATTTATTCATGTGATTTGCAGGAATATTAGGCTTAGTTGTCTTACTCTGCAGTACCAACACTGAGAATGCAAATGACGGCTATCATGCAGTGGATCAGCATAATAGTGTCTTGGGTCAAGAGGGGATTGGACTGGTGGTTAGATGTTTGGCTTCAGATACAGGGTGTAGCCTCATATCCCTGCTGCTAGTCTGTAGCTTTTTTGTTGGACATTGTGTTTGCTGTAGGATTGAGAGGTGAATGGAAAGGTACTGTTTGTTCTTTTAGGGGAAGTTATTGTGCCACGTTCAGGCTAATTTCCTCAGCAGTGACTGGCAGTGGCTTCTCGAGGGTTTTTTGAGTGAGTTAAGTTACTGTTAGTGCTGTGCATGCTCAGTGTAGAGCTAATAAATTCTACCACACAGTTCCAAAATTCAGCAACGTAAATAACAGACAAACTTGTAGAAAGATTTTGAGTTTTATTACAATTCTGGTACCTCGGCCTTCACCTACCAGAATTGTAATAAAACTCAAAATATTTCTACAAGTTTGGCTGTTATTTTCATTGCTGAATTTAGGAACTGTGTGGTACAATTTATTTTTGGAGGTGTTGGAGTTGTTTTTGTGGTCAGTGTAGAGCTAAGTCAGCACCAGCCCTTTCTCCTCACACACACACACACACAGACACACACACACACACACACACACACACACACACACACACACACACTCACATAATTTGGTGAGGGAGCTTTGTACTATCTTTGCAATGACCTGGAGGATAGGACCCTTCGGTTTCGCAGTCGCAGTTTGTGGTATTGTGATGTTCCATGATGTCTACTTGAGCAAAGGTTTATCCACCTGCATAGAATGTGTGGACAAGTTATACTAATGCACAAACTGTTATTCTATAAACTTTTGAAGATTGAAGGGCAGTGTTTAAATTTTCCCTAGTTTTGGGCCTTTGTCCAATTTTATTCATGGCTGTATCCAGATTTCTTGAGGTTGTGAGGTATATAAAAAATAAAAAGAGGTCGGTCATGGCAGTTTTGGTCTTCCTGCCCTTTCCAAGGGGTGCTGTCACATCTGTTCTGCCAAATTTGAGTTAACAGGAGCAATTTTTTGCATTGTAGCTTGATTCATTGTCATAACACAGTGATTTGTCCAAATTAGGGGCAAATCATTATAGACTGAAGTTAGCAAATACTGACTGACAATTAGTGACGCATAAAGAATGTAAGGATTTCAGGAGTCATTGGGTCATACATTTAGCGTTTGAGGAGGAAATACCTTTTAGTTTGTTGGTCAACTTATGGGCCAGATTCATAAGAACGGAAAAGCATTGTGCACGTATGCTGCAGTGAATGTGTTAATATTCTCATGCCTCAGTTGGGTAATTGGGGAAGTTTTGGGGAATTGCTACTTTTGTGGGCTTTGTTGGAATCTTTGGCATGTTTTCTCATTCTCACTGTGGCCGTAGAATGTGAGAGTTTGGAGGGAATCCTGTTCGATCCTTCATAAAATTTGTAGTTTCTGTGAAATTATTGAGGACTGAAGTCATTTGAATAATAGCAAATACATTTCAGTTTTAAGAATTCATATTACTCTAGTAACTTTTAAGTTTTAAAACAAAATATTTAAATCTTTTTCTATTTTCATGTCCCTCCTCACCCTCTTCCCCATGATTTGCTGGGTATGCTCGTGCCATTGCAAACCCGTAGTTGCATTCATTTCTGAGTGGGTGTTTATACTTGAGAAGGTCTTATTTCTTCATTACGGTATTGAGGCAGGTTGGCAAGGTGGCACGCTTTGTCATATCTCGGGGTGTGGAATACCTTAGAGGAGCACTGTTCTTTTTCTCCTCTGGTGGCAATATGGACAGACAAAGGAGAGAAGGGGGAGAAAGGAAAAAAAAAAAAAAGAAAAAAAAAATGGTATTTAGGTAATTGCATGATTGACATGCTACACAAGGAGGTCACAGAGGCTGGCAGGACTGAGTTGTATCAGCTCAAGGTCTGAAGGAAGGGTTCCTTTTACATGATGGATGTTGCTGCAGAGGGGTTTTGAATGCTTGAGCTACATGCGGTGAGGTCATAAGTGAGAAGAGGTCAGTGGCCTGAAGGAAGCAGAGCTGTAAGGTAATGGATTCTGCTGGGTGGATATTCTGGTGGCTGGAGTGGCATAAAATGAGGTCTCAGGCAATCTTACTCTACTCAGTTATTTGTAGATCAGATTTTAGGAAGCATTTCAGGTATGTAGGCACTTCTGGGCTATTTCTGGAACTGGGTACTTTGTTGTTGTCTGGGACTTTAAAAGGCATAAGCAAGGCATAGTTTTGGCTTTAAGGGAGAGGCTGAGAACAAGCATTAGATTAAGGCTATTAAGCTTGTGGAGTCCTGCAATTCATGGGGAAGAAAGGGTAGGCTGCAGGGGGGGGGGGGTACTGGGTGAGGTGTGGGACACAGTATGAGTATGATAAATTTATTATTCTACACTTGGCAGTGGTTTCCAGACTTATGGTCTAAGGTTTTTCATAACCTAGCCATATTCAGGTAAGTGAGTTTCACAATCCAGAGTGCAGTGCATGTTGGTCATTGTTAAAACATGCTAGGGTGAATGTTGTCCTTGTCATAAGGGCATATAGGTGGAGCCATAGGGGGAGTTTGTATTTCTGCTTTTGTAAGTGGCTGATTTTAATTTTCCTTGGTCTAGTCATTAATTTCGTGAGACCTCCCTTGTTGGTAGAAGAGTGATAATTTTAGCTATAACATAAGACCTTGTTTTATTTAACAGGGGCATCTGTTGTTCTGTTACTAAGGGAGTTGGGAGATAATTTGATGGGATCTTTGGTAGGACATTTAATTTTACGGGGTGTTTTGCATCTGGTAATGTCTGCATTTTATGTAGTTGACAAACGAGACATGCCTTTAGGGGTGTATAATGCTCTTTAAGAAGTTGGTTTATGTGTGTGTGGATTATTTACAGTCTTTTCTATTACAGATCACTCTGACTGCAGATTGGGACATGCAAAATTGGTATTTACTTGGGGGACTGAAGAAATGTGGACTTGACAGGTGACAGAAGAACCTGAGGAGGGTTTCGGCTGACAGAGTGGTAAGACAGGAGGTCACAGGTTGCCAGCAGTGCAGCGAATATGGAGTTGTCGGTTTGTTGTGTTTTTCTTCCCTGCAGGCACAAGGTAATGTCTTGTTTTTGTTTGATCTTGTATGGGATGCATGGGGAGCATCAATGTGGAATGTTACACTGTTTTATGGGTAGCGTGAGTCTTCTTGGAATGGGGCAGATATTATTAGAGACATCAAGGGTAGGGGATTAATGAGTTGCATTGCGTCAGTTAGTCTTCTGAGCTAGTTGGGAGTTTGATCTGAGGATTTAGTTTTGAGTTACTGGAGTTTCAGGATAGACTGGGCTGTGTTGATTAACTATATTCTGGACAGTAATAGCGTGTTTTGGACATTAAGTGACATGGTGGCATCAGGCATTGTATAGTTTGGTATGTTGTGTTGAGTAGTTTTGGTTGGTTTAGTCTGTTGTTGGTGATACTGGCCGAGATGGTGGTGTTTTTGTGGTCATACTGCTACTGGCCACGATGGTGGTTTAAGTCTTTTAATGTTTATTATGGGTAGTTGGTGTAATGGTAGCATATTATTAAATCGTATTTAGAAATTATTTAAGAGGGGTTTTACAGTCATTGGACAGTTTTTCTTAGGTGGTAATATGGGGTTGTAATGTGGCATGGTGGTATGCATTTGCCTCGGCATGGCTTCAGTGGTGGTGGGTTTAGTAGTGGGTCCAGTGGATGGTAAGGCTCTTGGTATCATTGTGAGGCTCTCTGTGGTTGGGTGGTATGGTTTAATTGCATCATGGCAGTAGTTATGATAGGTGATGAGGTTATGGTTTGCTACCTTAGCACAGGTGAGGAGTCAGGGTTTTTTTTCAGTTGTTAGGTACTTTACTGTTTACGTTAGTATGTATAAGGTTAGGAGGTAATGATCTGGATCCAGCTTGGTTAGGGAGGGGTACACTGACTGATGTTTAACCTACTGCCTTAATGGAGGTTAGATTGCTGGAAGTTTGGTCGGAGAGAGGGGGAACAGCCTGGTCAGGCTAGTGGGTGGAGAAGAGGGGTAAGCTTGCCCTCTACTGTTCCCTCTCTGGTGTTGGATGTGCAATTCAATAAGTTGGGAAGGAAGTGAGCAATTGCTCTGTTAGATAAGTTAATAAGCAAGCAGAGCTGCTAATTTGGATGGTGGTGCAATTCAATAAATTGAAGGTGAGCGAGGTAACTCTGCCTTGATATTGCAAAGATAAATGAGCAAGTGGGGGACGCTGCTTATCAAGGGTGAGTGGTTACGCTGCCCTTATGGTTATTTTATGTTTTTTTTTTATGGATGTTATTATCACCTGTGTCATGTTTTGGTTGAAATTTATAATTATTGGTTAACAATCATGTTTATCGAAGTTTAATAAAGGTCATCAAATATCATTCAGTGTTGTGTGCTTATTGAAGTGGACCAGGACAAACAAGGTTTGGAACAGACCATTTTGTCCTGGGAGATCTCTAAGTCAGGTTAGCTAAATAGATTAGCGTGAATTAAGAGAGTAAGGGGAGGATAGGAATAAATGGGATGGGGGGATGTCTAGGAGGAAGTGAGGTAAGGATAAGGAGGGGCTTAGATGGTTTTGTCACGTGTAACTGAGGTAAGAGTCACATTTTTGGCATGAACTTGCTACCCTCCCACCCTCCCCCTTTTTTATTAGTGGGATTGTAGTTATTTCAGTTTGGGTAGGAGGAGAAGAGGGGCAGGTTTGCCCTCTTCTGTTCCCCCTCTGGTGTTGGATGTGCAATTCAATAAGTCGGGAAGGAAAGTGAGCGGTTGCTCTGTTGGATAAGTTAATAAAGCAAGCAGAGCTGCCTATTTGGATGGTGGTGTAATTCAATAAATTGAAGGTGAGCTGGGTAACACTGCCTTGATATTGCAAAGATAAGTGAGCAAGTGGGTGGTGCTGCTTATCAAGGGTGAGTAATTATGCTGCCCTTATGGTTATTTTCTGTTTTCTTTCATGGATGTTATTATCACCTGTGTCATGTTTTGGTTGAAATTTATAATTATTGGTTAACAATCATGTTTATTGAAGTTTAATAAAGGTCGTCAAATGTCATTCGGTGTTGTGTGCTTATTAAAGTAGACCAGGAGAAACAATTTGACCTTTTTTGTAAGGGAACATTTATCTGAGGACAAGTGTAACATAAATTATTAGTGATATTAGAACCTGTGGTGAGTTCTAAATCAATTGTAACCTTGAATGCTTTGCTTAATGAAATATTAATAACACATTTGCTGTTCCCTCCAGGTATAAGGCATGCAATATAGTTAGAATGGATGCCACAGCTGTATGTGAAGATCAGGAATAATTTTGGTTATTAATACTGTAATAAGGGCTGGTCTTATAGGATAACAGGTGTGCACTATAACCAAATGAGATAAGGTGGATTAAGGGTGATACTAAAAAGCAAACAAACCTTTGCAGATAGTAAGAGAGTGCAAGCAGTGCACACTTGTGTCAAGGGGAATTGTGGTGCTGTTCTAGTATCCATTTAGCTTTATTACCCTCCTACTGGTGGAGGTAAGTAGAATCCCTAGAGAGTAATCCGTATCTTAGAAATTGACAAGGTGGCATGAGATAGCAAACCCAAGTCTGAGAAAGGAATCTCCTCATAAAATAATCCAACTAAACAACAAGCAATGAAATATAATTCTGTGGGAATTATGCACTTCTTCTTTGTTTGAACATCTACATTTCAAACCTTTGAAGCAGCAGTTGGCTGCAGCATTAAGCAACAACAGTTAACCAAGAAAAGAGGAACAGTGCTGTTGATGAACAAAATGAAAATCATTGCTAATCAAACTCCATAAAATGTTTTACATATACCAACATGCAGACATGCACAGAACTAAATACTACACAATGAAATCTTATTGCTTTAGATGTATTTTTAATGAATATGTGTGACATAAATATTTATTTCCAGTGCAGAGGATAACCAACAAGTATGATGTGACTGTATAGGGTAATTAATGGTAGCTATCTGCAAAGAGAAACATTAACATTCATAGCATCTAGTGTCAAGTTTTATGTCAGATGTGCTGTTTAATGACAAGTGACAAACTGACAATGTTTTTTGAGAATTTTGCAGATACATACTATTTGATTCCAAGAGATGCAAGTAATCTACCATTTATACAATTCAGTAATTGTAGAGTTTTTTTTTTTTTTTTAATTTTGGTTGGACTATTAGAAAACATCCTTTCTGCAGAGTACTTTTTTAGAATAAATGATGTTTAATAGCTTTAAATGTTTTATATGAAACATGAAGCACTTATATGTAAAATACATCCAGTATGGTTTAACAATAGCTATTGTTTTCATTTTTTAAAGTCGTGGCCTTTTCAATCACCATGAAACATGAGCTTCACCCAATGCTATAATTACCACAAGCTGTTAACATGTCTCATTAGTGTGATATTATAATAATTCCACAGATTCTATTGTGACAAATCATAGTATATATCAAAACTGGCACAGATGTGTTTTTGTTATGCACCAAAGCTTTCCTCTGATTATGGAGCTTTTTTTTTTTTTTTTTATACCTTTTCTGTAATGTAGAACTACAGCCTTCAGTTTCTTATTCACAAGACTCCTTCCTTCAATAAAGCTACCTAGTATGCTAAGAGAATAAGAAACTGGAAAATTATACAGACTGATAATCTCAAGGAAAAATGCATATTGGTGCATTACTTAGCCCATGTGTTCACCTTGAGTTTTCAATAAGGGACAGTGAACCTTGTAGCTAATGTAATTTATGGTCATGGGTAATTAGCATCATAACCGTTTATCAAAGACTATAGCAGCATATGCTAGATGTACATGACAGATGCTGTGCAACTTCTGTTCTTAGCCCAACGAAGCTTGAATGTGTTTTATTTTAAACCCTAGAAATACAGGAAGAAAATGTAGAGAGCTTCTGCTTTGCAACTCTTTCAATATAAACTGATGAGAGTTTGGCTATCAAAGAAATGAAGAGGCTGGTGTAATAGATTTTATATTATATGATTCTTATAAAAATGTGTGATTGTCTGATATGGTAGAAAGCCACTGATATTTTCTTGTTAATGAAAAATGCTGCTGAAGTTTCATAATTCAAACATTTTGAAATACAGATTATCTGTAAGTATGAACAAGACATAGCTAATGTTTTATAAGGAGCTTTAAAAAAGTTGATACAATACAATTAAAAGATTCCCAAAACAAATATAAACTTTCTTTCAACCATTTCAGAAGATATATCAGACTGCATTAGCTAAGCATAGAAGAATTATAAGAAAGTAGGATGTGGATGTACATAAATAGTGCTTTCAATTTTTGCCATGGACAACTGCAAAATGTTTCAATGTCCACTGCTACAATTGCTAATTAAACATGAAGAAATAAATTAGTTATGCATGTCTAATTTTCATAAGTTAAAATATATATTTATGTGTGTAATAATACTACTGCAAAAATAAAACAATGAAGCAAAAATAAGTTCTGTTTCTCACATTTAACTTTGGGCCATGGAGTATATCTTCAAACTGTAAGTATTATTCCTGTTCAGTGCGCATATATACCTCAGACATGTATGTTTCCCTCTTGGAAATTAATTTTTTACCAGTCAAATGTTCTAACATACAGTGGCATAGAAATGAGTCAAGTTCTATAGTAGTATATCATCTTCATGCAATGCAATGTGATGTACCTAATAAAATATTTACTCCATTAAGCTTAAAAGACGTTGTAAAATATGTTGGTGTTATTACAATGAATCTTAAGGGATGATGACTTCCACAATATAGTGTAACATTCAAAATGTTTATGCTCCATGTGTAGTTATGACTGCAGGTTTTCTTGTGCATGTTAGGAATTAGTTTATAAGCATTGGCAGAGATTTTGTGCTAGTTTATGTGGATAGAAATTATTTGAAGAAGCGGCTGGTGTTAACATTGGATTGCAAGCCATTTTACTCAGATGAATGTACAGATATGAATTTATAAATAATAAAATCACTTGTTACTCTAGCTTTCTAGCAGTAGCTATCTTCTAGACCATTTTCTTTAGTCTTATTTGATTTGTTTTTACATTACCCCGGATTTACGAAAGCTTGCACGGAGTGCAAGAAGAGTGTAGGAGCTCACGCCGGCAATATGTCTGTGGTGCGATCCAGGTAGAGCTGGCAGGGGAGGGCACGGGAGTTGCTAAAGATACTCTTGCATGGACAATGTCATGGTAAGCAAAGTATCTCATTTGCTGGTGAAAGCCATGCAAATGAGGTAAATTTGCGATCCAGGAAACACTAATCTGTCCGTGGAAGATTAGTGTTAGCTGCAGAAATGTACTCCGTTGGTAACAGAGTACATTTCTGCAAATAGCTAAATGGAGCTATGACAGCTCCAAATAAAGGATGCATACAGTTGAAGCATTCCAATGGCCAACTATAAGGCCATTGGCATTATAAAATGTTTAAAAATATACCGATTTAACTTTTTTTTTCCCCCGATCTCCGATGTTTAAGCATAGCCCAGCACCGCGCAAATGTGTGGTGCTTATAAAAACAAGAAAATAATTTAGAAAAAGCACAGGCACAGCATGACTCGGAGGAGGAACAACCTGAGCCTGCCCCAGTAGGCAGAAGGAGGCATGCCCAGTATGCCCTGACCTTGGCAAAGAGGCAACGCATAGCACATACACTGACTCAGTAGGAACCCTGGAAATGACACCTCTCTCTGACTCGCACATACAGTAAAAGGGATGCCTAACTTGACACTACCTGTTTTCAAACATGTATAGGGAGTGTACTATGTGCATCCGACATAGGCAGCCCTGCAGCACCACCTGAGGCATGAGTGACCTATTTTAAGCAATATAAAGCACTGCTAAGCACATTTTACCAGTATTGATCATATTTAAATACAATTGCACGTAGCTGTGCATCACACTAACCAGCACAATGTCATGCAACATAGGGCAACCTTGGGCAATGTTGGGCAAAGTCGAGCAAAGTTGGGCAAAGTCAAGCAAAGTTGGGTAAACACGCTCACACCTGCTTTACTGTTCCTTAACCAGTCAGGTCTGCCCATCAGGAAAATAAAAAGCAGTGACAGGGCTCGAACTCAGGATACTGTCCACTATTGTCACAGTATTGAACCACTAAGCCATGACAGCATTTCACTGACACAGACACAACTTAAGTCACTCACACATACCAGCTGGGTGGGGTCACATACCTAATAGTCACAGCCAGCAGGACAATTGTAGCCAAACACAAACACAAACACAAACAAATGCTGTATCATGCCCTCTGAAGAGGCATATGGGTAACCTCTCCCCAGGCCTATGCAGACAGATAACAGCAGGCCAGGCAGTGTGATGTCGGTTGGGTAGGCTATGAAGTCACAAACTAATATGCATGTAATTGGAAGCTAAGGTCTGTAGTACAGTGGTATCCCTCAAGCCAGTATGATAGGCAACAGTACAGACTGAAATGGAATACATGACATAGCAGTGCAGGCCTAGCAAATGTGTATAAGTGTCAGGTGTACCCCTCATCCTATGTACACCCACAGTAACAATCAGGTGTGGCCGCCGGGTAGAAATGTACAAATAATAGCTGTCCCACCTGTATGTAGAAATGTTGATAAGTTTATTCAAATTGACTCATGGAAGCCCTGCAGGCACAGCGTGCTTCCTGTCAATGTACGACACAAAGGTGAGCCCTGAAGTAAAAAACAACTACATTTTTCACACAAATATAGTATATACGCCCATAGTGGGCATGCTTACACACTTAAACAAATTTTGCAAATTTAAGTCAGCAACATACTGAAAGGTCATACTGGGCATGCTCACACACTTAGGCCATGTCTGAGTACAGCAGTGGGCCACACATATCTGGCAGTTGCAGTTCTTACTCCAGACACATGTCACTATTCACCAATCCTGCCTTGCGCACACAGTGATATGAAAACATACCCATATAATATATTGGACCCCTGTCATAATCAAACGATGTAATACAAGTACTTAAGTTGTTCAAAGAAAGTTAAAATTCAAAGAAGATCAATAAATCTCCGATTAGTATCATCATGAAACAATGAGCACTCCTAACATTATCCATGCCAAGCTCTGCCAAAAATATTGCCAAAGATTCCATAGAGAACCATGAAACTTTCTTTAGCTATGTCATAAATATCAATGTAAACTCATACATGTTCTGAGTTAGTGCAAAGTATAAACGAATACATGTACACGATTGACATTGCCAACATCTTGTCAGACAGGTTCATGCATATTTACCCCCCTCTCACTGACAAAAGGGCCCATTACCATACCTGGAGATTGTGAAAACCCAGAAATCACATAAACAATGGTTAAACAGCTCTATCCAAACCTCAAAACATGGCGTCGATGGGATGACTTGGTGTCCCTGGCTGTGTCATATGTGAACTCCAAAACAAACAGACCCTGCACCTGAAAAGTCTATTGAGACTCACCCTCTGTACAGGATATGAAACTGTTGAATGGGTTACAGCAATGTTTGGCACACTCCACAAGTGATGGTACACAACAGACCATGGAAACTATTGTCTTATAAACCTAATAAGCCTGATCTACAAGGCCATGGAGTCCATCATTATGGAACTCATAAACAAAGCTATTGGGAGGCTACAAACACTCAACCCTACCCATTTTGGTTTGGTCAGGGGCAGATCATGGTCCCTAAACCTGCTAGACAGTTAGCAAGGCAGTTACCCAGGACACACATCAATGAAATGAGCTCCGCACAGCCTACATACACCTTGAAAAGACCTTTTCCAACATCCCACACACATGTCGTATCCACAAAATCAACAACCTGTGCATAAACACGTATGTCATCTGATGGAGTGCTAACTGGGACACAGATAGATCACACAAGGTAAGAATTGTGGTCTCCCTGTTGGACTGTAAGCTGCTAACCACTGCTGTCCCCCATGGCTCAGTCCTGGGACCCCTCCTGTCTAGTGTATACTATTCAGAAATACAGTCAAACACATGAGGGCTATGGTTATCAAAGTTTGTGGATGACTGCAAAAAGCTTGTCATAATTGATGTTGGGACAACAGAGACATCCTTAAAAAGGTTCTCAGTCAGACAGATGTGGCGTCAAAATTATGGCCTCGAGCTACAGTCATACAAATACCACATAGGTGCCAACACCCTAAATATGGAGGTAATAATAAGGGATCTATGGACACATGTGGATAGTCATCTCTATTTTCAGAAACACATTCACAAAGTGGTTAGAAAATCATGCTATGTGTTCCCACAAATTTCCAAAGTCTTTGCATGTAGGTCAAAGGAGGTTCCCTCTACTCATCAGTCATCAGACCCATAAGAGAGTACCACGGCACACTTGCGATGAATCTGACGAGGCGCCTTCAGCAGCTGGAAAGACCACTGAAGTACCTCAAAAAGAGGATTACTGGCCTCAAACATTTGTCCCATGCAACAAGACTGAAGTAACTCAGTCTGTATTCTGTTGCATACTGTCTACTCAGGCGATCTCTGCCCAACAGACAGGTCCATGGCCAATGCAGAACTGATGTACATGCTCTATCTGAAGTAAACCCAAGCTCACTGTGCCACATGCTCTAGGGATATAATCATCACAACAATAAATAGAACATGTTGGAGGGATACATTACTAACTTCCAGACTTCCCTTCCTTTGGAACAGGCTCCCAACCAACATTAAGCTGTGTCCCTCACTGACACTCTTCCCGAGGAGCCTTGATGAGTGTATGTGAAACTGAACTGTCACACCATGGATCACTTTATCAGCTCTACTACACAGAGGCATAGGGAATTAACCCCATGTGTGGTGGTAGCTGCACACTCTGGCCATACTAATATATGCCTTCAGGCATATAGCCTATTACATACCTATGTATCTATATATGTAGGAGGAACACAGTATAATAAGCCAAAGATAGATGGGCAGAGATGTGTGTAAGAGGGTGACCATGACAGGGTTCATAGGTATGTAGTAGACTATCTTCACAAAGGCATGTATTAGCCTAGGCAAGTTGTGCAGCTTTCACCACCCCATTGGTTAGTCTCCTAGGCCCTAGTTCTAACAGTTAGTACCCTAAGCCCCTTTCTAGTGGGGCTGATGATGTGATCCCTGGCATGAATTGTCTGTTTCCCATCCACTCATCAAGGTTCCTATTGAAGAGTGTCAGTGAGGGGTTCTGTCTGATGTACACTGGGACTCTGTTCCACAGTAAGGCAAGTCTCTGGGATGGTACTCTATCCCACCAGCTTGTTGTATTCATTGTTGTGATGAGGTTCATATCCCAGGAGTGTGTAGTGCAACTCAGTTTTGTTTTCCTTAGATGGAGCATGTTCAACAGTTATGTGTTGGACATGGCTCTGTATGTTAGGCAGAGTTTGCCTCTGAGTAGGTGGTACACAACAGAGAACAGATTTAGTTTTTCCAGTTCTGTTGCATAACACAACTGTTTGAGGCCAGTAATCCTCTTGGTGAGGTACCTCTGTGGTCTCTCCAGTTGCTGGATATGCCTAGTCGAGTACATCCAAAATGGTGCATTGTACTCGATGGGTCTGATGACTTAAGAGTAGAGGGCCACCACTACCTCTTTTGATCCTGATGCAAACCCTTTGTTGATTAGGTGGGCCCCATAGGATTTCCTAATCACTTTGGCAACATGGTTGTCAAAGGAAAGATGACTATCTACTTGTGTCCCCAGATCCCTTATTACCTTGTCAGTTTTTAGGGGATAGCACATATGTGGTAGTTTGTGGGTACTTTGTTTTCCCCATAGGGGATTACTATGCATTCTTTTGCATTGAGCTTGAGGCCATGCTTCTGACACCACACATCTGTCTCTTAAGAGTCCCTTCTGGAGAATATTTGTGTCATCCAGAGAATCTATTATGGCAAACACTTTACAGTTCTCAGCAAACGTATTTAACCACAACCCTCCTGTGTTGGCATGTACTTCTGAGAAGTATATACCAAACAGGAGGGGCTCCAGGACTGAACTCTGGGGGACACTAGTTGTTACTGCTTTAGAGTCTGACATGTAGCCAGCAACTCTTAATTTGTGGGATCTATCTGTGAGGTAGTTTGCAATCCATCTTGTGATGTATGGATTTATGCTCAGGTTGGTGAGTTCATCTATGATACCTGACTGGGGAATGTTGTCAAAGGCCTTAGCGAGGTATAGGTAGGCTGTGTGGAGCTCCTTTCAATCATCTGTAGCCTGGGTAACTGTCTCAAAGAAATCCACCCAGTTCAGGAGGCATGATCTGCATTTGACGAAGACAAACTGGGTGTGCTCATCTGTGTGAAGGTTCCCAATGTCTTTATTGTTGACTTCCATTATGATTGGCTCCATTGCCTTGCAGATCAGAATTGTATGGCTTATAGAGCGAGAATGCCAAGGGTCTTTTGTGGCCCCAGCCTTGTGGAGTGGGAAGAACGTTGCTGTGCAACATTCTATGGGTACATATCCTGTAGAGAGGATGTAGAGAGAGGTGTAGGTATCCTTGATGAATATAAATACATCCCCGCCGTATGTGCTATGATCCAGATTCTGATGCTGGAAAGTATGGAATGAGTAGTATCCTGGTAGTGCTGGTGTGCTCTCTGGTGCCATAAACTAGGTTTCTGTTACTGCACAGATATCAATATTCTCCATACTGAGAAGTGCCTGGAGTGTATGCACTTGGAGGCTGAGACTACTGCCAATGAGTATCATTTAGCTCACTTTGTGGTTATTTGTGCTGGTTATGGGGTTTAGTTTGTCCTGAGTGACCGGTGTTTCACACCTGAAATCAATGCCTCATTGATCTGATCCGACCATAAGCTAATTACCGTAGATATCCACATGCACCCCCTCCTCCCATAAAGGAAACCATGGTAAACAATTTCTCCAAAGCCAACTTCATAGGTTCATAGGTAGGCACTAGGCTATCGGTTCTAGTGCCTATACAAGCCCAGCCAAAAAGGTACCCTGGCTTTTGCCATGCAAGAAAATTATTTTCCTGTGCCACTGTCGAGAAAAGCCACAGAGGTGATCCCCGGGGTGAATTTCTTATTTCCCATCCAATCATCAAGATTTTTCTTGAAGAGTGCTAATGAGGAGCTTTGTTTGATATAGATAAGTAGTTTATTCCAGAGTATGGGAAGTCTCTGGGACAGGAATCCATCCCTCCGGCATGTTCTGTTTATTGTGGTGACAAGGTTTAGGTCCCTAGAGCGTGTAGCTCGGAGAGATTGGGATTTCATTAAGTGGAGCATGTCCAACAGCTCTGGGTTTGACATAGCTTTGTATGTTAGGCAGAGATCACCTCTGAGTAGGCGATATGTGACGGAGTAAAGCTGGAGTTTTTTGAGACGGTCTGCATAAGGCATCTGTTTGTGGCTGGTAATTCTCTTTGTGAGGTATTTCTGCAGCCTTTCCAGTTGTTGTAGATGTTTTGTGAGGTACATACCAAAAGGGGCGTTGTACTCTATAATGGGACTAATGAGTGATGAGTAGAGGGGAACAATGACTTCTTTTTTTCTGGATGAGAAACCTTTTGTGATGAGGTGTGCCATGTAGAAGGATTTCTTGACTACTGTGGTGATGTGATTATCAAAGGAGAGACTACTGTCCACCTGTGTCCCAAGGTCTCTTATCACACTTTCGGTGTTAACTATACTACCGCCTATGCTGTAGTTCATGGGTATAGAGTTTTTACCAAAGGGGATGACAATGCACTTTTTGACATTGAGCTTGAGGCCATGGCTTTGACACCAGGCATCTGTCTCAGTGAGGCCCTTTTGTAGGATGTCCACATTGTTAGGAGTTTCGATTATGGCTCCCAGTTTGCAGTCATCTGTTAACTTTGTTAGCCAAAGACCTTCTGTGCTGGCCTGTACTTCAGAGAAGTAGATACCAAACAGGAGAAGACCCAGGACTGACCCCTGTGGTACTCCACTTGTCACTGGTCTGAAGTCGGATTTGGAGACTGCTACTTTCACAGTGTGGGTTTGTCAGTGAGCCAGTTGGCAACCCATCTTGTGACATAGGGATTTATACCTAGTTTAGTGAGTTTATCTATAATTCCAGAGTGGGGGATGGTGTCAAAAGCCTTGGCAAGATCTAGATAGGCTGTGTGAACCACCTTACCCTTGTCTACAGCTTTGGTGACTGCTTCAAAGAAGTCTATCAAGTTTAGGAGACATGATCTGCCTTTTACAAACCCGAACTGGGTGGGATCCAGAGTTTGGAGATTACCAATGTCTTTGTTTATAAGTTCCATGATGATACGTTCTATGGCCTTGCAGACCAGGCTCGTCAGGCTAATGGGGCGGTAGTTCCCATGGTCCGTGGTGGCTCCCCCCTTGTGGAGTGGGATAACCGTTGCTGTGTGCCATTCAGCAGACACAAAGCCTCAGGTGAGGCTATGATTGAACACGGTACTTAGGTGGGGTGCCAGTTCATTCTGTAGTTCGTGTAGAATGCAGCCTGGGATGTTGTCTGGTCCCACGGATGCTGCGTTCTTGGCTTTGGAGAGTGTGGTTTTTACCTGCGCAGCCGTGATTACAGGAACTTTGCATTCTTCCGGTATAGATATGGGCTCTTTAAGGGGTGAGAGGGGGTTAAAGTTGGTACTGAACCTATCTGCCAGGATGTTGGCAATATCAGTTGGGTCTGTATATTTAGTGCCATTGTGCTGTAACTCGGAGCACATCTGAGTGTTGCCATTCAGATTCTTGACATAGCTATAGAATGCTTTGTGGTTGTCTTTAGAATCAGTGGTGATTTTGTTTTCGTAACTACCTTTGGAGGATTTTATTAGGGATCGCAGCTTCTTACTGAGGCTGACCAGGGAGCTCCTCCACTCATGGGATTTTACTCTCTTTTGCAAGTGTTTCTTCCTTCTGTTGTACAGTTTGTTTATGGCAGGGGACCACCAGATTGGCTTCCTTTTTTTGGAGGATAGCGTCTTGGTTCTGTTTGGGATAGCACGATCCATGCACTCATGTAAGTGCTTATAAAGTGCAATTGTGTAGGATTCAGTAGTCGTAACTGTATTGTCCATCTGCATGGGTGTCATGAAGTTCACCACTTCTGTCTTAAGAAGCATGAAGTTGGCTTTGGAGAATTTTTTTACCATGGTTTCCTTAATGGGGGGTGGAGGCAGGATGTGGATATTTAGGGTAATTAGATTATGGTCGGATCAGACCAATGAGGCATTGACTTCAGGTGTGGAACACCGGTCACTCATATTGGTAATGACTATATCTAGAATATTGTTGCCCCTGATAGGGGTGTGTATAAGTTGATCCAGGGCATTGGAGTTTATGAATTCCAGAAAGCGTTGAGCGAAGGAGTTGGTACATGAGTAGTTTTCCCAGTTAATGGTAGGGTAGTTGAAATCGCCCAATATTAGGGTGTTTGGTTGAAACCCTAATATTTTCCAGTACATCAAGAAAAGAGGAGTGGGAATCCTGGGGCATGGTGGGTGATCTGTAGCAAGCTACAATTTGGATTGCAGTTTTGCCCAGAGTTAGTTGCACTTGGATAACCTTGGCTGCATTATGCTGAGCAACTAGCCTGGAGGTGTGGATATCCTTAATGAATATGGACACACCTCCACTTTTGGTGTTCCAGTCCAGGTTACATGGCCGAAAAGTGTGGTATGAGTTATAGCCTGGTAGTGCAGGGGTGCTCTCTGGAGCCTTGAACCAGGTCTCAGTCACTACACAGATATCGATGTTCTCCATTTTAAGGAGTGCCTCGAGTGAGTGCATTTTGAGATTTAGACTTCTGGCATTGAGTAGCATCACTCTCAGTTTTTGCTTGCCTGTTCCTGTTACGGTGGTGAATTTGTCATTTGAACATTGCCAAAAAAAGGCACTATAGGGGCGGCAAGACCCTTAGCCAGTATCAGTAATCCCAAAGGTGGCAGGAACAGGCCATCTCTGGCAAAGCATCGTGGTATGTCGACCATGTCATCCCAGGCAGACAGATACTGGATCCCTTTGGAATGGCACCAGAAGCTTAGCCAACTGTTGAAGTCAATCATTTTGTCTTTGTACTGTTTCATCATTCTGGGTGATGGCAGAATGCTACTCAGGGCTAGGGTCATACCTGCCTGGGCTACAAGATCGGAGAGCTCTTCCATGTCTCTTTTCATGTAGTCCAGGGAGGTAAGTCTCAGGTCGTTCACACCAACATGGACAATGACAGTCATATTTGTACTTGTAGTGGAGTGACCTGAGTGTGTGGGTTATGTGGATGATCCTGGCACCCGACAGGCAGCTGACAGTAACCTTCTTCTTGTTTAGCCTGGTGAATGGGACATCAGTGTGCCTGACTACAGAGTCACCTATGACTAGTGTGTTGGGTACATTGTTTTGCTTTATTGGCTGTGGTTAAGTGGCACACTGAGTCAGTGGGCTATGTGTCATTTGGGTTGTGTTAGGGGGGGTTGCTTGCATTTCTGCTTTGGAGGTCTCTGTTGCTTGAGCAGATTATTATTGAGAGCCTCCGCGAATGTTTTTGTGTTTCTATGCGTGGATTTTGGTGGTGTAGATTTAGTGAGACTATGTGATGAGTGTGGTGTGGTGCAAGTGTTTACCTTCTCCTCTTGACCGTCAAGATTCAGTCTTGATTGGAGAGAGCTTTACCTCCAGTTTGGCTAGATAAGTGCATCTCTCACAGGTTGTAGTGTTGGGTGGTAGGAGGAGAGGGTTGTCTGTGTACATGAGGCAATTTCTACATTGCCCCTAGATGCCCAGATTCATCAGATAGACAGGAGAGAACACTGGGAGCTGACCCTTGGACATGCTTGAATAAAAAAAACTATTTTCCTCTAGATAAGTGAGGAAAGTGAGTACAAAAGCTGCTTTTCTCTAAGCAAGTGAGGAAAGTAAGTACAAAACTGTTTTCCTCTAGGTAATGAGGAAGGTTGACTGCTGTAGTAATTAGTAGGTTATTTAGTGCTTACAAGTTCTGATTAAGTGCTGATCATGAATAAGCAAATTCAAGTGCTAAAAGTAAGAATCTGTATCTGGACTAAACTAGTTACAAGAAAGGGGGGAAACAAGTGCAAATGTGGGCTTTTAAATCAGAAAGTTGAGAGAGATGGAAAAACTGCCCAAACGGCCAATAACTACAATTTCTGGGCCAGAACCACTCCTTATGCAGTAGATAGGTTACCTAGTACTTACCAATCCCACTGATAAGCTAGAAGGCTTCCCTCCAACACAGAAAGCTTGGGGGGGCTCAGAAGCTTACATACAGTTCTGGATACAGCAAATCTGAATCTGGACTACACTAGTTACAGGAAAGGTATTTTTTTTTTATATATACAGAAAAGTAGCTAAAACAGCAGTCAAAACAATTCAAATACAGTGCAAGCTAGCACACTTTAGTATGTAGCAATGTTAGACCAAACAGTTTAAAAAATGCAATTAAATTAAAAATGACTAAAAACAATGCAGAAGGAGTCTGTTAGGTAGAATGAGATAAAGAGATGGGACTGGGGGGAGTGTCCCAGATCAAATCTACAGTGGGGGCAGGCAACTGCAAAAACCTCCAAATTTAAACAACAACACAGGAATAGGGAGGGCAGGTATGGGAAAACCAACACCTTCAGCAGAGATCTGAAAAACTATACAGTGAAGCAAAAATAACAGTGCACAACTCTGAAGTCAGCCAGCAAGGATATAAAATTAGTCAAACAACAATTACCAGTACACAACTCTGAAGTGCCAGAAAAATATACTCAGCTCTGTATATCTCCAGATAGTTTGAAGAGCACTCTTTCAGGACACAGGAAGGCTCCAACAATGATATGCAGACTTTTTTCATGCTTCTTAAGACAGAAGTGGTGAACTTCATGACACCCATGCAGATGGACAATACATTTATGACTACTGAATCTTACACAATTGCACTTTATAAGCACTTGCATGAGTGCATGGATCGTGCTATCCCAAACAGAACCAAGACGCTATCCTCCAAAAAAAGGAAGCCAATCTGGTAGTCCCCTGCCATAAACAAACTGTACAAAAGAAGGAAGAAACTGCTGCAAAAGAGAGTAAAATCCTATGAGTGTAGGAGCTCCCTGGTCAGCCTCAGTAAGAAGCTGCAATCCCTGATAAAATCCTCCAAAGCTAGTTACGAAAACAAAATCACCACTGATTATAAAGACAACCACAAAGCATTCTATAGCTATGTCAATAATCTCAATGGCAAAACTCAGATCTGCTCTGAGTTACAGCACAATGGCACTAAATAAACAGACCCAACTGATATTGCCAACATCCTGGCAGATAGGTTCAGTACTAACTTTACCCCCCTCTCACCCATTAAAGAGCCCATCTCTATACCAGAAGAATGCAAAGTTCCTGTAATCACGGCTGCACAGGTAAAAACCACACTCTTCAAATCCTGGAACACAGCATTCATGGGACCAGACAACACCCAGGCTGCATTCTACACGAACTACAGAACGAACTGGCACCCCACCTAAGTACCATGGCCAATCATAGCCTCACCTCAGGCTTTGTGCCTGCTGAATGGTGCACAGCGACGGTTATCAAACTCCACAAGGGGGGAGCCACTTCGGACCCCGGGGAACTACCGCCCCAGTTGCCTGATTAGTCTGGTCTGCAAGGCCATGTGACGTATCATCATGGAACTTATAAACAAAGACATTGGTAATCAACAAACTCTGGACTCCACCCAGTTCGGGTTTGTAAAGGGCAGATCATGTCTCCTAAACCTGATAGACTTCTTTGAAGCAGTCACCAAAGCCTTAGACAAGGGCAAGATGGTTCACACAGCCTATCTAGATCTTGCCAAGGCTTTTGACACCATCCCCCACTTTGGAATTATAGATAAACTCAGTAAACTAGGTATAAATCCCTATGTCACAAGATGGGTTCCAACTGGCTCACTGACAGAACCTACACTGTGAAAGTAGCAGACTCCAAATCTGACTTCAGACCAGTGACAAGTGGAGTACTACAGGGTTCAGTCCTAAATCCTCTCCTGTTTGGTATCTACTTCTCTGAAGTACAGGCTAACACAGAAGGTCTTTGGCTAATGAAGTTCGCAGATGACTGCAAACTAGGAGCCATAATCGAAACTCCTAACGATGTGGACATCATACAAAAGGGCCTCACTGAGACAGATGCCTGGTGTCAAAGCCATGGCCTCAAGCTCAATGCCAAAAAGTGCATTGTCATCCCCTTTGGTAAAAACTCTGTACCCATGAACTACAACATAGCTGGTAGTATACTTAACACCAAAAGTGTGATAAGAGACCTTGGGACACAGGTGGAGAGTAGTCTCTCCTTTGATAATCACATTGCCACAGTAGTCAGGAAATCCTTCTATGTGTCACACCTCATCACAAAAGGTTTCTCATCCAGAAAAAAAGAAGTCATTGTTCCCCTCTACTCATCACTCATTAGACCCATTATAGAGTACAATGCCTCTTTTGGTATTTACCTCACAAGACATCTACAACAACTGGAAAGGCCACAGAAATACCTCACAGTGAGGATTACCAGCATCAAATACATGCCCTACACAGACCGTCTCAAAAATATCCAGCTTTACTCCGTCGCATATCGCCTACTCAGAGGTGATCTCTGCCTAACATACAAAGCTATGTCAAACCCAGAGCTGTGGACATGCTTCACTTAAAGAAATCCCTCTGAGCTACACTCTCTAGGGACCTAAACCTTGTCACCACAATAAGCAGAACATGCTGGAGGGATAGATTCCTGTCCCAGAGACTTCCCATACTCTGGAATAAACTAACTATATATCAAACAAAGCTCCTCATTAGCACTCTTCAAGAAAACTCTTGATGACTGGATGGGAAATAGGAAATTCACCCTGGGGATCACCTCTGTGGCTCTGCTTGACAGTAGCACAGGAAATTTATTTTCTTGGGTGGCAAAAGCCAGGGTACCTTTTTAGGCTGGGCTTGTATACTTCCCAGGGCCGATAGCCTTGTACCTACCTATGAACCTATGAACCTTTGAGCCTTGCCTCAGAAAGGTAATATGGGGACAGCAAGAGCCTTGGCCAGTATTCAGAAGCATAGGGGTGACAGGTGCAAACCATATCTAGTGAAGCAACGAGGCATGTATATCATGTCATCCCAGGCAGACAGAGACTGTATACCCATTGAATGACACCAGAAGCTCAGCCAATTGTTGAAGTTTATCATCTTTCTGTTATATTGCAGTATCATGTAGGTGAAGATAAGATGCTACTCAAGGTCAGGGTCATACCAGCCTGGGCTACATGATCATACAGCTACTATATATCTCTTGTCATGTTGTACTGGGAGGTATGTCTCAGATCATTCACACTGACATGTACAAAGACCGCTTCATATATGTACCTGTTCTGGAGTGATTTAAGTGCTTGTGTTATGTGGCGGATCATAGTACCTGACAGACAACTGACAGTAACCTTCGCCTTGTCCAGCCTAGTGAGTAGAACATCTGTGTGCCTGACTATGGAGTCACTTATTACTAGTGTATTGGGTATGTTGTTTTACCTTAGGGCCTGTTGTGAGGCACACTGCTTTGGTGTATTATGTGTTTTTTGGTGTGGGCTTGGAGGTGCATGTTGCTTGTTTGTCTGCTTAGGAGGACACTCACTCTTTTTCAGATTAATATTTGTATTCTCCGAGTATGGTAATGTGTATTTATGTGTGTGTTTTGCTGGTGCTTATATTGTGGGTCTATGTGAGACTGTTGATGTTGTGCTTGTATGACCCTATTCCTCTTGACTGTATTGTCCACTATTAGGTTGACAGAGCTTAGCCACCGGTTTGACCCTGTGTGTGCCAGCATGTGGTGCATCAACCCATATATGATATGGTCATGGCCTATGCATACAATACACTCACAATACACCTAGTATGATAAGTCTGCTGAGGTTAGCAAATGTGAAAAAAACATTTGGGCAAACTGTCAGTGAGTAATGTCTGTATTGCACCCTGTAACTCCATATTGCTTGCTGAAGTGTAAAGAAGGACTTAGTTTGGATTAAGAACCCCACACTTGTCAACTGTGTATGTGTGTGTCTGTCTCTCCCTGGGGAGAGAGCAACCTTTTTGGAGACTACTCACACCCCTTAAAAGTGATATACTCATCTTTGTCAAGTCTGATGATGTCACCATCCTACAAATACACCTGTGGGAAAATGAAAGTCTTATAATGTGTATAGCGCATTGTGTAAATGTGTACTGCTGTCATATGGGGTTTGAATCCTGCATTTGTCAACTGTGTGTGCCTCCCTGGAGAGGGAGCAACCTCTTTGGAGACTATTCACACCCCCTTAAAAGTGATATAGTCATCTTTGTCAAGTCTGATGATGTCACTATCCTATAAATATACCCGTGGGAACATGAAACCCAAGTAATGTGTATAGCATGTCATGTAAATGCGTACTGCTGTAGTGTTATGATGTAGTTAGGTCAGGGTTTGAATCCTGCATTTGCCATGTGTGTATCTCTCTGAGGTGGGAACAATCTTTTTGGAGACTACTCACACCCCTTAAAAGTGATATACTCATCTTTTTCAAGTCTGATGATGTCACCATTCTACAAATACACCTGTGGGAAGGTGAAATCCCAGTAATGTGTATAGCGTGTTGTGTAAATGCATACTGCTGTCGTATCATAATGTAGTTAAGTAGGGATTTGAATTCTGCACTTGCCAACTGAGTGTGTGCCTCCTGGAGAGGAAACAACCTTTTTGGAGACTACTCACACTGCTTAAAAGTGTTATGCTCATCTTTGTTAAGTCTGATGATGTTACCATCCTACAAATATACCTGTGGGAAGACAAAACCCCAATGATGTGTATAGTATGTGGTGTAAATACATACTGCTATAGTATCGTAAGGTCGTTAGGTAGGGGTTTGAATCCTGCACTTGCAAACTGTGTATGTGCTCCAGGTGTGTAAAACTGTTGGGCATGGTGACGTGGGTTTTGATTTTTCTAGTGTATGACATATCACAATGACAACTGTATGTGCATAACACATGTAAGGTAGCTGTGGGGCAAAGCCATATACATACATGTGACCTAAATTTTTTCATAGGTGGGTACTCTTCTTTCTCCATGAAAGCATCTCTTTGTTTTGCCAGAGCGTGCTGGCGCTTTCCAGACCTTAGGTCACTTCTGTATGCTTGTGACAAGCTTAGCCACTGCAGTGATCCCTGGGCTACGTCTTCTGTTTCACATCCACTCCTCACAGTTTCTATTGAAGAGTGTAAGTGAGGGTTTATGCTTGAGGTATATTTGAATCTTGTTCCAAAGCAAGCAAAGTCTGGCAAAGATGACTAATCATTGTAGGTGTGCAACAGTCTCTGTGGATCTGCACGCAAACCCTTTATTGCTTATCTGCTCCACAGAGGGATTTCCAAAACCCTTTGGTATTGTGATTATCAAAGGAGAGATGACTAAACACATGGCTCTATGTATACATTAGTACCTGTTCCACATTTTGGGGGCTACTACCTATGTGGAATTCTGGGGATACTTTGTTATTTCTAAAAGTGGATAACTATGCTTTCTTTGGCTTATAGCTTTACAGCATGATTTTGACACCAGGTATCTGTCTCTATGATACCCTTTTGGAGGATGTGTGTGTTATCTGGAGAATAAAGTATAGCCCACAGTATGCATTTTCATCAAATGTGGGCAGACATATCCCTACTGTGTTTGCTTGCACCTAAGAAAGCTATATGCCAAACAGGAGTGGTCCCAGGACTGAGTGCAGGTGAATACCACTTGTTACTGGCATAGAATTGTACATGGAGGCTGCAAATGTTACTGCGTGTCCTACATCTGTGCGTTAGTTGTCAATCCATCATTTAACAATCGTTTATGGTCAGTCTGTTGAGGTTATGTATAATACCAGAATGTGGGATGGGTATGAAGTGCTGCTGAGCTATAGCTTGGCTGTATGGACCTTCCCTCCCTCACCTATAGCCTTCTTAACTGTCTTAAAGTCTACTAGGTGTAGGAGCCATGATCTGGCCTTTAGAAAACCTAAGTGGGTATGGTGCAGTGTATGCAGGTTTATAATGTCTCTGTTAATGAGTTCCATAATGCTGTGCTCCATAGCCTTCCAGATAACATTTATCTGGCTTATAGGGTGAGAGTTTCCAGGATCTGTTGTAGCTCTACCCTTAATCAATTTATGTTAACATTTGCACTGGTGTGACGAGGGTGGACAGGATTAGGAATAAGTATATTAGAGGGTCAGCCCAGGTTTGAAGGTTAGTAGACCAAGTCAGACAGGCAGGATTACGTTGGTTTATACATATGCTGAGGGGGGATGCAGAGTATATTGTGAAATAGATGCTAAGGATGAAGCGGCCAAGTAACAGGAAAAGAGGAATGCCTAAGATGAGGTTTATGGCTGTGGTGAGAGAGGACATGCAGGTGGATGGTGTGACAGTGCAAGATGCAGAGGGCCGGAAGAAATGGAAACAGATGATCTACTGTGGCAACCCCTAATGAGAGCATCTGAAAGGAGAAGAAGAAGAAGACGTTGTAGCTCAACCCTTGTGGACTGCGAACACCATTACCGTGCATCATTCCACAAGTATGTAACCTGTATAGAGGCTGCATCTGGACAGAGTGTTTAGGTGAGTGGTGACTTTATGTGTCATCTTGTGTATGACACAGCCAGGGACACTGTCCAGTACCATTGCCACTGTGGTTTGGACTTTGGTAAAGAGATGGTTTAACTAGAGGGTCTGTGAATCCTCAGGTTTTACATTCTTCAGGTCTGGATATGTGGCCCTTGTGTAACGACAGGGTGGTGAAATCCGCATTCAAACTGTCTGACAAGAAATTGGTAATGTCAGACAGATAAGTGTACTTTGTGACCATTTACATTAACTGTGACCCAATCTGTGATTTCCCATGTAGATTATAAACAACACTAAAGAAAGCTTTAGTGTTGTCTTTGGAATTCTTGCCATTTTGTATTTTGAAGCTTGCCTTGTATGTTTAATGAGGGCTTGTATTTTCCCAATGATACTGACCAGAGAGGTTATCCCGTCTTGGTATGTAACTCTTTTTTGGTACAACTTCACACCTTGTATTATATATTTAGTTTATGGCAGGGGTCCATGAGACTAATGCACTTTTACTGCATAAGTGAGAATTTCTTGTGTTTGTGATAGCACGATCCATGCAACTCTGTAGGTGAACAGTGTGCATTACTAAAGGATTATGCAGCTGGGACAGTTTTAACCTAAGTAATGCAAACCAATGACAGATAGCAACAACAGCATCACCCACAGCACAGTGTCAACCTGTGACATACACACACATGCGTACTCAAGTTCCTAAATGTGTGTAGTACAATGCATACTAGCCACCAATAGAAACTATGGAGTGTTAACACTGACCAATACAGGGCATGTCACCCTGCCCATGTGTCCAATATGCATGCACATGCAGACAGTGCACCTCCACCATGTTCACAAATGGACACCTGCAAACCTTTGTTGCACACACCCCACACTTACTGTCCACTGTATAATGCATGCTGACACAACCACACACATCAGCCAAGTGGCACATGGGTAAACAAAACACAATTGGAATAAACACTGGTGAAAACAATACAACATTGCTAATTACAACTTTAATGCATCATGCCTGCTCAACTACACCTTCAAGGATATCATTAAACTTTACTGCTGCCAACATGCTACACATCCAACTATTGCTATACTTTATTAAAGTCACCCTGTGCATCAGCACCATGTTAGCCTGTTCCTGCATCAATGTTACAGATGACAGGAGGTGGCACAGGTTTCCTCATATGCACAGGGTATGTTGTTGGTTTGCCAGAGGCCTACACTGAGCCATACAATCGACTTGTGTGTGTGAGTGTATGTGTGAGGGCCATGAGTACTGTTATGGGCCAATGTTGATGTCATGTGTGTGAGTATGTGTTTGCCCTAGATTTCTGGTTTATGTGTGTGTGTCTGGATGCACACAGTTCCACCAAGTGGCTGCCATATACAGGGATTTGTGAGACAGCTACAGACTGTACCTGGCAGGCTTTACAGTCACCGTCTCTGGCCATGGATATGGAACCTGTGCCTGGCAGGGGTGCTACAGAGAGTATCAGGTACTAATCCAGATATGGTACTATCTGAAGAGGTTGACAAATATCCACTGGATCCAGGTCCCTGCTGGGACTGGCCAGAGCCACATGCATGTGGTCTGCTAGAACGGTCTATGGACAGCCCCCCCAACATTGCTGGGGCTGGTACTGGTACTACGGGAGCAGCTGTGACTTGCTGAACATCACGGTGACCTCCAGCTGGTGATGTTGTTGGCATACATCCACGTCGATGTCTCAACCATCCTGCACTGTCCTGACACATGGACATGACATTGTGGAGGACATCCAATGTCTCACCCCAACATCTATCAATGACCTCAGTGTAGTTATGTATGGCACCTGCTAGGACATGGATACTGTCATTTACAGAGGTGTAATGAGCCCTCTGTGCCCTTAGCCCCTGTTGGGTGTACTGTTCCATTCATGTCTTTGCCTCCATGACAGCCTGGAACATGCGTGTGATAGAAAGAGGTGTGGCATGTCTGCCAGGGGCATGATGACCAGCAGTGGTCTGATGAGAATCCCTGGGCATCTGCCTATGTGGTACCATTCCAGACATCTGGCTATGGCTGCTGTGTCCTGATACATGTGCCATAGATACCACACTGTCCTGGCCAGTGCCAACCATATACTGTCCCTCAGCTAAGGGCAATGGTGATGATGGATGTACAGGCAGTATGACTGTGTGCATGGATGGGGTGGAGACGTGTGTACTGTCAATTGGTGGCCCAACAACAGACCCTGAAAAACCTGCCTGTGCTTCAACACACCTATCCTCATGATCACTGTCTGTCTCAGTGACATCAGGTTCCCTGCTGTACTGAAGCAGCCCCACCTTGCCACCTGTGAGATGAAAACAGGAAACACACTTTAAGATCTGAAAATGACTTCAGACCACATGCACACATGCGCACATGCGCACATGCTCACATGCACACATGCACACGTGCACACTTGTACACACACAAAACTACACTCCTCCCGAAAGCAGACACACACAACACCAGCAATCACAGAACATACACAATAGCAGGTGATGGTGGGGTGCAGTATCACAAGCAAAGGCAAGGGCGGCGCAGTGGTGCAGCGGTTAATGTTGTCGCCTCACAGCAAGAGGTTCTCTGGTTCGATTCTCGGCTGGGGTGCCTTCTGTGTGGAGTTTGCATGTTCTCCCTGTGTTTGCGTGGGTTTCCTCTGGGTATTCCGGTTTCCTCCCACATTCCAAAGACATGCATCTGAAGCATTTCTCCCCGGGCCTCCGCTGAAAACAGGCTCTGTGGAATCTAGTCGGACATTCCCGGTCAACAAATGTTAAATAAATAAAAATAAATAAATAAATAAAATAAATAAGCAAAACAGTCATATCACACATGTCAGCATGCAGGACATGTGTTGCTCAACAGCATGCAGTGCAAGTGTAGTCAGTCCTTGCTTCTAACAATATACATGGCTTTGATGCATGTGTTTTGTTATTAGGTGATGGCCCTCCCCCTGAAACACAATGCATACATGAACACAACATTGCTGTGCAGATATTCATAACCCTGTGATGTACTGTGCACCATAACTCACAGGTGTACGTACCATTGCTGGATGTGTATCTGTGTGTCAGATAGGTATCCAATGCTGATTACAGCCTCTGTGTCTGTAGCAAATAATTGTGGACACATTTTTAGCACATGTATGATGAGTATTCACACAACATCATCAGTGGTGCCTGCATAATTGATGGAATGCCATTCGGCCACATACCCAATGTACGGTACTTATGGTGAGTGCAGATCATATTGTGGACATGCCATTCTCATCCATGACATGGCATGCTATAACACAACTGCATATTTAAACACTACACATACCCAATATGTGTCATATGACCTAGCCACTCAATAGCATCACAAAACATATATGTGTCAGTTGTGCAAATGGTGATCGGTATGCATACTGTTTAGAGGTGCATATGTGTGCACACATGCATCATTATGGTGTGTAGCAATGACAGGTATGTGTAGTACTGTGGTGACAATAACCGGATTGGGTATAGTACCATAGGCCATCATCATGAAGCATCAGGTGGGCACTCAAGGCTACAAATGTTTCACAAACCAGCACAAATCATGCTGTGCTGGAACTGTACTACCTTGGCTAAATTCACCATTTCACAACCAGGTGTTACGTGAGTTTGTAAGGAGGCCAATAAGGAGCATTCCCTGACATGAATGTGTAGTGTGTTGCAGAGTGTTTAAATGCCCCAGGATAGGCCTCTACCCCTCAGGTATATTATGTGTAATGTGTGGATGAGATTTTGGATACTGGAATGTGTCTTTACAGAGGGTTTGGGAATCCTTTATGTGTAGCATGTTAAAATGCTCTGTGTATGACATAGATGTGTATGTTATGCGCATGTTGAGTATCAACTGTACCTATCCAATGGTCACTACAGTCTAGCCACATTTGTTTGAGATGGTATGGGTATTGCATGTGTTTGAGTCAGCTAATCACATTAGTGAGATGTGCGTGCTTTTACATCAAACATGCAAAGCATGCATTATGGGTAGGTGTGTTACATGTGTACAGGGCCTACACCTTAACTATGACATGCACTTTTTATTTACAATAATAAATGTAGAACACACTCACCAGCATCTGTCCGCTGCCTTGATGTCACCCCAGAGGTACCTACCTAGAGATGAGACAGTTTGTCAGTGGCCACAACTGTGGCATTGCTACTGTGTGTTTGCAATCTTACAGTACAACAGTTTATATGCACAGGGCTACAGATTATGTTCCAAATGATCAGTATTGTACAACAACAGGCTCCACATCTTTGAACGACACAATCCGCATCTCACATATGCATGATCTACCAATACAGATAACAGTAGTCTACAGATATGCCATGTTACCTGCATGCTCCATGTGTGCTTGCTGGGTGCCTCCAATCTCCATTACGGTGTATGTCTACTGCTGTTGTTGTTAAGCAGGTGCAACCAGGCTCATGAGCAGCTCCTCCACACTGGTGAGGGGGGGATGGATATTAACACCACCCCCTGTTGCAAGTTGTTCTCTATGCACATCAGTGGCACGCTAACGGACATGTGCAGTTATGCAGACCTACCTCATTGACCCTGCAGACAAGATCTTGCCATGTTGCAGTGCACTCCTGCTGGTCCTTGCTGGTTCGTGAAAACATTAGACGGTAGTGCTGAATCGTACTGCTAGTGATGATATCATCTTCAGCACTACTGTAAGTTGGGTTCCTGTGGTGGGCCATGATCCCTGGAAGACATAAATACAAAAATATGTCTGAGCAAGTCATATGGCACATTTAACATTATACAGTACAGATATCACTGAACTGCCATATATAGCAACCTATAAGCTAACCGAGAGTGAAACACTGTAACTGCCACTTATCACTGCTCACCCCACAACTGCTTGAAAGTGCCTTGCTCACTCTCTATCTAATGAACCATGTTCTGCACAGCAACAAAATAAAATCACTATATAAGACTATACAAGAGAACCTGGCACACTGTATGCAACACGATGCACTACCTAGCCACAGCAGATATACATCATGCTGATGTGTAAAGAAATATATCAGCCATCACAATCAGTGTAAGGTCCAGTAAATGTATTAATATTATACCACACAACTTGTTAATGCCAAACCTATAGCCAAATATGTGCACAATTGAGAATATAGGTCACATACTGCTGTAGTACACTATGAATGTTGCTAGATATGCAGTTATATGTATTACCACACATATGTCAAAGGACATGTTACAGACATACCCACACACACACATCAGACATAATTACAGGACACAAAGGTATGACAACCCGGATAAGCTTTCAGTGTGTACTATACAGTACTGTGTGTCAGTACTTACACAACTTTAATCTTGAGAAATGTAATCTGTGATAAATACAGGGACCACACAAAACAGTGGATGTAAGCAATTTGGAGATACACCATACTTTGCTGTACAGGCTCAGAGCTTCAATTAGTACTACAGTACACACAGGATTTGCATTCAACATTGGTACCAATCAATAATCATATATGTAGTGCTTTAGCCTCCAATGACACACCCTAGTTAAAACCAATGGACTTAATCACACTTTATGCAATAGCACTTGTTCTGCCTAGCAACAGAATACACAGCTTTTGCCAGGATCAAAGCAAGGACCCATAATACCATAACTTAAAATGTTTCCCATTAAGCTATCCCACAGATACATAACATTGACGTATTCACAAATATATTGACCATCACAGTCAGTCAACAGTACAGAGAATCTATTGCAACAAGTAGATGTAGGTGTGTATGAGTATATATAACTATATATATATATATATATATATATGTACATATACATATACACATCCATTGGTCTACATATACATATATATATATATATATATATATATATATATATATATATATATGGATATATATGTATATATATATATATATATATATGGATATATATGTATATTTATATATATATATTTATAAAGATATATATATATATATATATATATATATATATATATATATATATATATATATATGCACACATCCATTTGTCTACATATTCACACATATATATATATATATATATATATATATATATATATATATATATGCACATATACATTTCACCTTTCATAGTGAGAATATCAATTATACAAAGGATGTAAGGTGTACAGTAATGTAGTAAAATCACACAGTCTTGGGATAAATGCATTGAAGGTGTTCACAGCTCAGGTAGCTTTAGCAGGACTTACTGGCTTCAACAATACAAACTGTAGAAACCACCCACAGTATTTAACTACCACATGACATATACCAGCATTGTATGCTGTCTTGTTTGTCACACACTAAAACCTACATACAAATATGCGCATACTAACCTTCACCAACATATATATCTTCCCCCTTCGCAAACAGTTGCAATATGTCCCTTGCTCTATGCACATATACAGATGTGAATATATATGACACATATATATTTCTCTGTATGTGTGTGGCATACACACACATGGTCCACACTGTTGTAAGTCCCTGGACCTTACAGCTGAACTGTCGGGCCTTGCTGCAACACAAACAGGTGTCACATATGAACACAGACTAACATTAGGGGGGTATATATGGCAACAGATGCTAGATAAGCATACTAGACTGCTACAACAGTTGCCAATGCTAAGCTACACTTTAATATGACTATCATGCATGTGTTGTTCTGTCACACCCATGTTTATATAATATCAACGCTAATCCCCCCAACAGCCATTGGCCACACTACTGTACAGAACACAGATAACATGGATCAGATCTTTGACATTTAATGCTGAGCTACACATTTCACATGTATGTCCCATTGCCCACAGGTACACACAGTATTGTCCTTAGCAGTAGTTAAGCAGAACATCTGTGCAGAAAGAAGTACTGCAGCTACATATGAATGTTTCAAATTATGTAGACTATTCTTCAATAACATCTACTACATGCCAGTAAATACATATGTGTCACATACCTTTCCTTTGTATAATTTGGTAATATTTCTTTTTCCTTTTCTGTCTCTCTCTGTCTCTCCCTCTGTCAGTCTCTGCAACAGAGTGATTGAGTTTGTTGGCAGAGATTGCAGCCTGCTTTTGTAGGAATTTGCACATGAGCATGTGATGGCCTCGGCACCAATTAGTGCCCACCATTTGGTAATTACATGCAGCCTGCTGTGTAGTAATTGCAGTAATCACTGTCATAGCAACCCAGTACTGTAAATTGCTGAATCATGTAGGTGTGGCCCTTTCAGCTTTCCATGGAGATCATCCTTGTTTGCTGTGGACATCATTGTTTAAGACAGAAGGTTGGTATAGTTCTTATATCAGAAGCCATGGGTGTAGCCAGAGATTTACATTTTGTACTCAGACCTAATGTTGCTGCGTCCAATACCCACTTGTCAGTGTAGAAATGTACTCATCCCTCAAAATGCTACCCCAAGATACATGGAAAGATGTACTTTCTTTTCAACTGTTACAATTAACTGTCATACAAAGCTTGTTATAGAGATGTATTCCTTTGGCACAAGAATTGTTTGTGAACTGCTATACTGTGAATATTCATTTACTCAGTTCTAAACAGTTTGTGCTTTTTTAGAGTTGACATTAGCACGAGCAGCTCAGAAAAACTGGACACATTTCTGTACAGTCAGTATGCTTACCTACATCCTTGGTAGACCCTGCACACACAGGTATATTCTACAAATTTGTAGAGTTGCAGAAGTACAGAGAGCGTAAGTAGTATTGTGTGGATTTTATCTTGCTGTACTTACAGGTTTGCTGTGTGCATGTTAGTTTATCAAGGCATGTAGTCTGTCTGTGTAACTCCCAGCTGTGGACCTATCCACATGATAGCCAGAGAATAGCCTGTTATTTTTTGTCTGTGCACCACACAGGTCTTTTCAGCAATAGAGCAATGGCATTTTTACAGTTAGTTGCTACCAGTACATGGCTACATCCATTTGTATTTCAGTGTTGTATTCCTACATAAGGGTATGCTTCCAAAACTCCTTTCAAAGCTATTTGCTCAGTGTGTAACATCAGAAAGGCTAATATGCCTCTGTGTTTCTGCCTCTGCCAGACCTCTCAACCAATCAGGTACATATTTGAACAGAATCAAGGAAAAGTCATGAAAAAGTCAGGGACAATCTGGGACACCTTTAAAATATTAGTGCCATTAAGTTGAAACATTGAGGGAATCAGAGCATATGAATTAATACACCTTTTCTGAAGTAAAAAAAAAAGTATCTAACTCTTAATTATTGTCATTATTCATTAAGTGTAATTCATTACCTTTCCTGCCCAAAGTCAGTTGTTTTGGGAGGGATTCAGAGGGACAAAGCTAAAATTTGGGTCAAAATCAGGGACGTCCCTGAAAATTAGAGACAGTTGAGAGGTATGGCTTCTGCCCTAAACAGATATGTCAGTGTTTGTCCTGCTGTGATACTGTGTGGGGTTGTAAAGTGATGGTGTAAGATTATTTTCTGCTAGAATGGCTGCTTCTCTTATCACAGTCATGTATTGTAATCCCACAACAACTGCTGGTCAACATCCACAGAACAAGTTGTGTGGTATGGTAATCCTAATTTTCCTTTACATTCACTCATTCTGATGCATGATATAATTATTTAAGCACAACTTGATGTATATCTACTGTGGCTTAGTGGTACATCATGTTGTGTAGTGTGTGCAAGGTCAGGGGTTTGAGACTTACAGAGGTGTTTTATTTTGTTCTTGAGCAGAATAAGGGCCCTCACATACAGAGTGACTAAGGCCTTTTAAGTAGTTGTAAGTGGATTTGTGTGGGTTTACGCAATGCTGTCCATTGCTTAGCCAAGCGTAAACAAGGCGCAAACCCACGCAAACCCACTAACTACTGCTTAATAATGCTTACTCCCACTCACCTCTGCACTAATTTCTTTGAAAGAAAAGAAAAATGGGGAGATAGGAAAGTGGTAAAAAAGGGCACAAAAAGGGAAAGACAGTATGAAAAATATCTTGGGATGTGCAGGACGGGTGTAGGGAAGATCCATAGCTGCCCATTTCTTCAACAGCTGTGCATATGCAATAAATTTGGAGGTATATATGAACCCTTCAACCCCTGAGAGAGGGGAGAGGGCAAAAAAGTATGTTGTAATGCCAATTAAATAACATTTCATGTGTCCAGTGGACATGTGTGTAAAATGGGCAGCTATGTATGGGGCACATTTTTTTTTGGGAGCAGATTGCCCGTTTTATTTTATTTTTTTCAGGTGAGAGTGGAATGTGGGGTTGGGGAAGTAGGTATATTTGGGGAAGTAGGTTGGCTAGGTAAACAGACAAGACAAACATGACACATACAGGGGTGGTATATGACACATGCGGTGGGTGAACACCTTTGACGGAGAGGGATGTTTGGAAATCGCAAGCCCATGAGCCCCTAGATGGAAACAGTGGGACTGAGTTCCCCACCCATGGGTAGTCACCACTGCACCTTCATGGCCCAGAAGGTGGCTGTGCTGGGGGCTGTGTATGAGGGGCAGGCTGACCCATGAGTTGCACCACTCGGTCCTCACGCTTGCATAGAGGTTCTGCAACAGAACGTTCAATCTCTCTATGTACCACAGCTTGGACCCTACGAAAGGTGATAAGTGTCTCTCCACCCACGCTTGCACAGGGGGGACGAGCCCCATCCCCTGCAGTGCTTCCACCCGAAGGTGGCACAGGGCCAATGGAGGAGGAGGTCCCAGGCTGGGCACCAGATCTGCTGGTGCCAGGTGCCATGGCCAGCTGAGGTGGGACAGGTGGGTCTGCTGGGACAGGCCTTCCCATACAAACTATGTTTTGGAGAGTTTAATAAAGATATGGGTTAGTAACGGTCAACAGCCTTGCCAATTAGTTATAACAGCATGCAGAAGTATTTCCATTAAACCAACACACCAGATTTTCAACAGTTGAAAAGCAAGCATGACACATGCATATATAGAACAATCGTGGACATTACAACAGCATGCAGGTTGAATTGTGGGCAACATGCCACCAATATTGTGGTATTTTAACAGGGCACATGCATAGAAATAAATACAAATATTTATAAACCAATAGGACATATGTCCCAACAAATGTTTTGAGATTAGGCATACTGATTGAGGTGTGGAATTGCATTTTTTATGCACATGCAGTAGGGTGGAAAAAGATAGCTCAATTAACAACTTATATATCCTTTTTGTTTTCACTACATTCCTATTAACTGCAGTTATATGTCCCTTACATGTATTATTACACTACCCAATGTCCTTATATTGTGCAATTGGATATTGCTAGATCATTATATACATGAGCTGTATCTTACATACAAACTGTCCAAGATGCAGATGTTACTGCAACATATTTTGAGAGTTGCTCACACACACTACTGCTAAGATGGTACACTGACAGCTCTACTTTCATATAATTATCTAGATATGCTCAGGTGAAAGTATCAGTTATATGTTATCAGCTCCCTACATTTCTGGCAGCACACTGACATTTCTTGGGAACACAATACCAAGCTACTCATGTGCCAGATTAACCTGTATATGCTGGCCATGAACCAACAGTTGAGGGCTGTACATATGCATACAAGCTACTGGCACTCCCTTCATCCACGTTATATGGGCCTACCCAGGTGTGGGTTGACACTGCTTAATACAACATGACTATTTGTGGAATGCAACAGTACAACAACATATCAAAGAAAATGACACAGATGCACTCCATGAATCATACATTTATTAAAGGATTATTACACCTTTATTTATTTGGTTAAAAGACTTTTTGCAGGCTCACTCATTTATTTTATATAACAGTACATGCAGAATAATTACTAACCTGCCTCATGATGCAGCCTTTGCAGCCTATCTTCATGGGCTTGCAGGTTCATAGCCTGGTCACCTGCAGCTAAGAAGTAAATGCAGTGATATTGAGACATACCTATCCATAGTATAGACAAGCATAGCAATTCTTAACTACTTAATACAATGGCTACTTACTCAGTACTGGGGTATTAGGCATCATACGGGACTCCTGGATCCACTGGTCCAGTTCATCCCACCTACCTCGCTTCAGGTCAGAATAATGGTGCCTGACCTGCTCACCAGTCAGTAGAACACCAGTGTCACTGGTGAGATCACAGGCAAGACTGTTCCAGGCCTCCGTTTTATATTGAGTACCCTGGTAATGGCCCCGCAGGAGTCTTTCCTCATGTTTGTGGATGAGGAGCCAAACCATAATTTTGGGCTCCTGGATGTCCCAGTGTTGCACTCTAAATCGAGTGCCTTCACCAACACCAGCCATGCTGACTGCAGAAGGAAGCTACAACCAGTTACAGCAAGTATTCCCACCTGTGGAGCTTAAATATGCCTCATTTCCCGCACTTATTTGTGATTGGGCAGTTTTGGAAAAACTCAGCTGTAGGCACGCCTGCTTAGCTGATGTTGGCAATGTTTAAAATTCCTTTGATAGATATGTGTCTGTTGAAAGTGCATGTTTGTGAAATGCTGTCATAGCTTAGTGGTTAAGTACTGTGACTATAGTGCACAGTATCCTGAGTTCGAGCTCTGTCACTGCTTTTTATTTTTCTGCTTGGCAGACCTGACTGGTTAAGGAACAGTAAAGCAGGTGCGATCGTGTTTACCCGACTTTGCTCAACTTTGCCCGACTTTGCCTGATGTTGCGCTAGTTAGCGAGGTGCACAGCTAAGCGCAAAGACATTGTGGTTGTGCTGGTTAGCATGGTGCGCAGCTACGCGCAAAGATGTTGCAGTTGCGCTGGTTAGTGCGATGCACAGCTACGTGCAATTGTATTTAAATATGCTCAATACTGGTAAAATGTGCTTAGCAGTGCTTTATATTGCTTAAAATAGGGTACTCATGCCTCAGAATGCATAACCATTCCACCTTCATATATATATATAATTCATTCACTACTACATTTAACATTTCAATGCTTTTTACAAAACTTATACATAACAAATGTCAAGAAATATTTTTTTATACAAATTTCCCACAGAAAATGGAACATGCAGTAGCAGGACTCGAACCAGGAAGGCCTCTTCTTTGTGCGAAGGCTCTCACCACTAAGCTATTGCTATGTTGCTTACTTTGTATATATTTTTCTTATTATCCTCTTCTGGTGTCTAAGCTGCTAACTGTAGCTAAGCAATGGGCAAACCCATGCAAACCCGTGCAGCTACGGGCAGCTATATCGGAAGAAAAAAAAAAATTATTTTTTAGTTTCAAAGTTGTTTAACATATGGGGGAGTGTAGTGTTACATTGTACACATGTGAGCAGACTCGCTCGTGTAACTGGAAGTTGCGGCATTTCTTCATTGCAGGCTTATGGATTTTTGAACTGCTCGGCAGTCTGACACGCCCCCTACACTTGTCCACGCTCCGTGCAAGCTTTAGTGTTGAGGCAGCGCGCCCTCATTAATATGCATGGCATGCTGTCATCATACTCTAACACTGGCGCTTCCGTGTAAGATTAATCTAGTCTTACATGGAAGATTAGTAAATCTGGGGGACTGTCTTGGAATATTAACAAGATTATTTGTGATGACATGTTAAATGCAGTAATCAAGCATTCAGATTGAAAGCAAAGCTAATTTAGTAACAAATATAGATATTTTCCACCCATAATGTTGATATAATATATATGTATAAATATACAATATATAATATGGAAATACATACACACATAGATGCACACACGCGCACACACACACTTGGAAAATTACTAGACTTTAATAATCCCCATAGTCAGCTATTCCCAATTTGTTTTTGCAGGGGCCCTGCCTCTGACCTCCTGCATGACTGAATGTATGCAGCTAGCAGCTATGCCACACAGTTCATAGTAGTTTGTTTCCTAGGTTGTCAGTCTCAGAGCTATCATGCCAACCCCCACACATTGTCCAGAAAGAGTGGGGTAAACATGTGGTAATAGCTTCTCATGCCCAAAAATACCTCAGCTTGCATTTTTTGTAGTGCATGTTGGCCAGCTCTGGCCTGCCTCAGATTTTTTGGGCTGTGGATTTACAATCCCTCTGCCTATAATATGTCCCAAATAGTGATGTTTTACCATTCCTAGCTTTCATTTAGATATTCAAAATGGCCTGAAATTAGGTCAGTGACTTTTCTGGTCTTTTGTAAATATCTTACCATTATCCCAGAAGGCAGCAGCCCTGCTGGAAGTCATAGAATCTTGTCCATAAGCCTCTGGAATGGCGTGGGTACTCAGGGGAGACCAAGAGGAAGTACTCTGTAGTAGAAGACTCCATCAAGTATATATAATGACATATTTTCTTTTTTTCCTTCTGGAGCTATTGGAATTTTCCAATACCCTTTAGTTAAGTCTAAAGTAGACAGAATTTTTTGACTTATATACTTTTTTGGTCAAGTCATCCACTTTGGGTATGGAATACAATTTTAACATAGAGATGCTATTTAATTTAGTGAAGCCATTGCTAAATATTATATGCTCATCAGAATTATGAACCATTTCACTGTAACGGCTACCTCCAACTCTGAGATTCTACTGCTTTCCTCAAGTTTAAACATTTCCTGTGCCTATTCCCTGCCACACATATAGCTTTTTTCACCAGACACATTTTTGATACTCTTCTGGATTATGCTGGTTCTACTGGGCGATTCTGAGATGTGCTTAATCTTAATGTACACATTCTTTTATTTTCTGTTTTTGAGACATGGATGATGTATGCCAAATTGTTAACTTTAAGGCATTCTGCGGATCTGCCACCTTCTCCTGCAAACATACCTACTAATGAAAATTCATATTCTGCTCAAGGGGGTCACAGGATTTATGTGGATTAGCTGTTTTTTTTTTTCTTTTTCCCTGATTATGTCATATTATAGTTTGTGCCATTTATTGTTTCTGCAATTTCAAAAAGTAGAAACACAGTACTTTTTTACATAAATGGACACAAATTTGGTGGCATTACTGATATTCCCTGAAATCCACAATTTTTATATTTTGCAGAATGCTAGTGCTGTAAATAAAAAGAATGTGGCAAATGGATTCATATTTTTGGCCATATACCACATTACACAAATTAAAAATGATATTTAGGGATTTTCCCAAAAATTGTTACATGCTGATACAATGTTAATGCCCGTGCAACCACGGTGGTGCAGCAGTTAGCATTGCCACCTCACAGCAAGAGGTTCTCTGGTTCAATCCTCGGCTGGGCTGCCTTCTGTGAGGAATCTGCATGTCCTCCCTGTGGTTGCGTAGGTTTCCTCTGGGTGCTCCGGTTCCCTCCCACATCCCAAAGACATGTTGTAGGTGGACTGGATACTGTAAATTGGCCCTAGGCGTGAGTGCATGCGTGTGCGTGTGCGTGTGTGTGCCTTCCGTGGAAGGTCAAGCACCGGGCTGGCAACTCAATACCGTAAAACTCCACTGCCAATCATGAGCGGACAGGTGATGCTCTGGGGTGACTCCTAACTGGGAAAAGCCGAAAGAAGAAGAAGAAGATGATATAGTGTTAATGTCTCATATGCATTTGATTAATCTCATAGAGCAGAACAACATTGCCAGACATACACATCAACTACATGATCCAGTTTCTATAAAACTCGAGGAATCTGGTGCATTATGCTGACGTCAGTGCAAGACTTGCAGATAACATTGTAATATGTTAATGTATGACAAGAAACTCAGAATAGCTAAGTGCACAATGGAGTATCGCAGTTACAATGGTGCACTATTGAAATGCGTACGTAATCTTTAATTAATAAGAAATGGTTGTCCAATCATGTTATACAGTACCAAAATTACAGAAAGATGATCACAATACAAGAATCCTGATACTTGTATAGAAATATAACAAAATCAATACAGTAAGATTAAGGACAACAGACTCCATTGTGATAATAATAATACAAAAAAAGAACACCTTAAAATGCCATCTATCTCACCGTAAGCCACTTGGCATTCGTAACATATATTTTCAGGAGTAGACACAGAAATGTCTCAGACAACTATGCATATTTCCATATATCATCCACTAAGTTATAATACATGCTGCAAAGCTGCAAGGCTATTTGTAATATATGTATTTACATCACTCTTTATAGTAAACTTAGAGATGACTACAGATCTCTGCATAATACATATACCATTAAAATATATTAGCTTGGACTTGCGGATTCCAACAGAATATGTACATTTTCTAATAAAAAAATAAAAGGGAAAGTATAATCATGGCTACATTGCCATAACTAACTGTTTCTAAAAATAGGGGGACACAAGTAATGGATACTGCCAAGAAAAATGGGAGACAGAAAGGAAGATGTAGGGTATTGCTGAAGAAGAGGGACAAACAAGAGGTATGCTGGAATAGGAAAATCTGACACAAATTCTGAAGGGCATGGGCAATTTCTTTTTTTTTTTTTTGGTGGGAATACGCCCCATTTATTTATTTATTTATGTATTTATTTATGTATTTATTTATTTATGTATTTATTTATTTGTTTTTAAGAATAGAAGGAAAGGTAAATGTAATCACAGCAGGTATACCCATAGAACAAATTGCCACAGTACAAGACAGACAAAGGTTGGGAAAAACCTTAAGGACAAGTAAGTTACATGGACAGCACACTGCATAAAACATGCAATGGAAAGTTGACTAACAGGGTGAGGATGCATACTACCTGTGATGAAATGCAGAAAAACATATCTACATATACACTGTCATATTATGACATCTCGCAAACTGTGTGACAGTCATACCTGCATGTGTATGAACAATGTTAGATGCATGTTCCAGGGTAATAAAGTTAGATCACTGTACATATTGGATAAGTATACAGGTATCCAATTAGTGCATCAGCAGTGCATGTGTAAGCAAGCAACATCACAGATGAGCAAATGCAGGTTTAAAAACTATGGATAACTCTAGAGGACAGAACCAAACCTATGACCATGCATGTGAAAGGCAAACAACCAAACACAGTGCCAAACAGAAGTACGGCAAAAGAGCAGCAAGTGCTGCTACATACACAAGTAGGTGTACACAACCAAAACAAAGACATAATGGAATGCATGTATGTTACAAACACATGCCATATTAAAGGCAACACACACATGTAGATGTGTATGCATGTCTGTCAATGGCATAAGTGGCATGTACATGAAAGCAAGGTAAATGCACATACATACACCAATCACATGTAATAATATGTTCAAAAATGTAACAGTACAACATAATCAATACACCATGTTATGCACATGGATGTGAAAAAATCTACACTGGGTAAGACACAAGATTAATGTGAAAAGGGATGTATTGCAAGCATTATCCAGCAACATGCATGCACATGGCCTGCACTATGCAATGTCCATACATATGGCACATGTTCACTTTGTCAAATTAATATATACCAATTGACAGTAGTTTTAACAAAGGCAAATGCATCTGCAAAAAATAATAGGGAAATATGATGATGGGAGGGAGGTGGACAACCTGGGCCCATTTCAGGGTAATGCAGGACACAGTAAGATGACACAATGTAAATGCATGTGTAAAGCACACAGGGTACTGTAGAAAACACATAGACATACATTTAATCAAATGAAAATGTATGTCAAATGGCCAGATTGACTGCTGATGTCCACAGAACTGGACATGTATAAAACACACATACATGCATAATAATATCCAATCATGTCAGATCAACATACATAGGTAAGGAAGTTTAAAAATTAAAAGCACATTCAAATATACTGTCATGCAAATGTTAACTGAAGAAACCCAGGTGTATGTTAACCACCATGCTCATCATGGAGCAGAGGACACTCCAGTGAGCATCATTGTAGCACATCAGCAGTAAATCTCTGAATACTCACATTTCAAAGATTTGTATCTCTGTCAGTATGTATCCAGCTGTGTGCGCACACATATACAGTCATTTAATGTGTACAACTATTTATGGAAGGTGTACACCGATGTCACTATGTCATGGATGTGAAAATGTTACATATAACAAACACAGTGTAATGCACTGTGAAAGAATGTGTTGTCTAACATTGTGTAAAGATTAATGGTACCTTGCTGTTTGATGCAGTCAGAAAAGGAGAACTGCACATAGATAGGATATACCTGTATATGATCCCACATAGCATCAGTATTGCCCAACTATGACACATCACCACATCATGATAGTGGGACATCATGAGAACTGTCATTCAAAAGCATGTGGAATGACATGTCTGTATGTTGCACATTTCTAGTATGGCAAAACAGAAATCTAAGCCATAACATACTGTTAGTGATGGAGTATGGACAACATGTATTATCTGTCAGTCACCCCAGCAACACATATGTTTACTGGATTCCCTCTTGCAGCACTATCTGAAGGTTAACTGCCACAATGCATGGACAGTTGAATAAGTGTGTAAAGTGTAATGAGTTAATTTGTGTCATGTACACATTGAAACCAAAGAAAATTTCACATAATAATAACACATAAGCATGACAGATACATGATATGATGCACAAGAGTGCATATGCAGTCCAGTCAATGAAATGACAATCACCATGTTGGCAGCATAACACAAGTGGATCACACAGACAATACTTACTGACTGGAGGGACCAGGCTGATGGGGATCAGACTCCTGAATGATCTCATGAAATATCACCCTAAACGAATCCCACATAGCTTGTACTATATCCAAGTGTTAATAATATATGAAGAATTATTTACAGATTATCTGCAATTCTTACTGGTAATTACCTCATGCTGCGGTGTAACTATGGAAACCTATGGATTCCAGCACTCGTATGTGAAGTCGATATTATGGATATTTGTTATTTCACTGTAATGGATATGTTTTCAATGAAGAGTCTTTACAAAGGTGTTTATAGGTTCATAGGTGTTTACTAGGCTAACAACTATGAGGGCATTTTTAAGCCTAGCCATGCATCCCAAATCTCTGACAAGTTTTAATACCCTTGATAAGTGTAAGCATGGGCCTGGGAGATGAACCATTTACAGGTTACCTGCGTCCATTAGAGACATAGGTGACAAACAGGGATGACTTTCTGGTTTCCCATCCAATTGTCCAAGTTGCACTTGAATTGGGTTAGGGAGGAACTTTGCTTCACATGGATGGGGAGTATGCTCCATAGATGGAGTGGTCTCTGGGATACATACCTATCTCTCCATCACATCTTATTTATATCACAGGCAAGGTTTAAGTCTTTACAATAGGACATTCTAGTGCTGTTTGTTTTGTGGATATGCAGGAGATCCATCAGAGTGGGGTCTGACAATGCCCTGTATGCCAGGCATAGATTTCCCCTCAAAAGCCTGTAGGAGACATAATACAGGAATAGGGCCTAGAGGTGGTCTGCATAGGACATTTTACTTATGCCCTGTATTCTTTTAGTGAGAAACCTCTGTGGATGTTTTAATTATTGGATATGCCTAGTTAGGTACATACCAAAGTGGCCATTGTACTCAATGATAGGTCTTATGAATGCCAAATACAGTGGAACAATGACTGCCTTGGGCTTTAATGCCATACTTTTGTTTATAAGTTGTGCAACATAGAATGATTTCTTCACCACTGTAGACGCATGCTGGTCAAAGGCTAGATTACTATCTATGTGTGTCCCTAGGTCCCTGACTACTAGGTCAGCTCTAAGGGGTGGGTTGTTAATATGATAGTTACCAGGGATGGATGACTTCCCAAAGGATACTATTAAGCATTTATTGGCATTTAGTTTTAGTCCATGGCCCTAACAGCAGTTGTTTGTCTGTGTCAGCCCCTTCTGGAGAATATTTGTGTCATTGTGAGATTCAATGATGGCTCCTAATTTGCAATCATCTGCAAATTTAGTCAACCAGAGACCACTGACATTGGCCTTGACTTCTTAGAAGAAAATGTTAACTGATCCTTGATGGACTCCACTTGTGATTGGCCTCTTTGTAGAGACAGACTCCCCAATTCTAACTTCCTGGGTCCTGTCTGTGAGCCAGTTGGCTATCCACTGGGTGACATACAGGTTTGTACCTAACCTCTTGAGTTTGTCAACAATGCCTAAGTGGGGTGTTGTGTCAAATGCCTTAGCCAGGTCAAGGTAGGCAGTGTGAGCAATTTTGCTCACATCTATTGCTTTGGTGACCTTCTCAAAGAAGTCCACCAGAGTGAGTAGGCATGATGTGGCCTTGACGAAACCAAACTGGGTTGGGTCCAGTGTTTGGAGGTTTATATATATATCTCTGTTGATCATCTCCATGATAATTCTTTCCATGGCTTTACATATAAGACTAGTGAGACTTATGGGTCTGTAGTTTCCAGGGTCTGTAGATGGCCTACTTTTCTGCAGAGGGATGACTGTTGCCTTTCTCCATTCATGAGGCATGAAGCCTGTTTGGAGGCTACAGTTATGAAGTCTGTTTGGAGGTTACAGTTAAATAGCAATTCCAGAGGCCCTGATAGGTAATGTTTCATGCTATTAAGAAGGTGTCCTGTGATATTATCTCGGCCCATTGATGCAGTGTTCATGGTCTTATAGAGAACTTTAAGGACCTGTTCCCTAGCGATACTAGGGGGAGCTATATTTGATGATATTTCCTGATGGAAGGTTGAGGGGGAGAGAGGGGTAAAGTTGGAGCTGAGTTTATCAGCCAGGAGGTTTTCTATATCTTCTGGCTCAGTATAGGTGGCTCCATTCATTAGGAGCTCTGCACACAACTGTGTTTTGCCTTAGAAATTGCGGGCATAGCTAAAGAATGCTTTGTGGTTGTCCTTGCCTGCGAGGCCAAACTTACCTCAAATTTGGCTTTGGTAGACTTTATTTGTCCCCTGAGTTGTTTGTTTAGTTTGATGAGAGTGCTTTTATCCTGATGGGTACTGCACCTCCCAATTTTTTTGCCATGATTTTCTCCCTCCTGTTATACAGCCCATTTATTTTGTGACTCCACCAGGGTGGCTTGTATTTTTGAGTTATTTACCCTCAGTGTGGCTATTAACATGCCTGTACAGTGATTCTGTGAACAGTTCTGCATAGGCAGCAGTGTTCTCAGGGTGTATGGGGGCTTCATGTTTTGCCAGGTTCTCACTTAATAGCAGGAGGTTAGCCTTAGAATAGTTCCTGAATATTCCAGGTTTAGCTGGGGGTCCAGGTTTTAGTTTTACTTGAAAGGGGACCATTTTGTTGTCTGACCTTACCAGGGAAGGCATTACAGTTAGTGGTGTGCAGCAGTCTCCCAAATTAGTGAGGACCAGATCCAGTATGGTTGCACCTCTGGTTGGTGTACTGACTATCTGGTCCAGGGAGTTTGTGTTTACAAAATCCTGGAATCTCTGTGCATGTACGTTTCATGTCATATTGGATTCCTAGTTGATAGTGGGGTAATTAAAGTCACCCAACAATATGGTATTGCATTGGATGGTTAGTGTTTCTAATAAGTTTAAATACATGGTATGGGTTTCCTGGGTCATAGAAGGTACCTATAGCTTGGAAGGAAATGGTATTGGATTTTACCTATGGTGATTTGAACTTGGAGTGGCTCCTATGAACCTATGAAGTGCATTATCCTGATTGACCAGCCTTGAACTATATTTATTTTTGATGAAAATAGAGACACCTCCACCTTTAGTCCCTACCTGTGAAGTAGCTGGCCTAAATGTGTTGAAGGCATTATAACCTTGCACTGTTGGTATGCTCTCTGTGGCTTTAAATCATGTCTCAATGACTGCATAGACATCAGCATTCTCTAGGGTAAAGAAAGCTTCTAGGGAGTGAAGTTTATTGTTTAGATTCCTAGCATTGAGGAGTAATACATTTAGATTTTCTTGGTTTTGATTTGTTATGTCAGAAGTACTTTTAGTTTGGCATTGACTAAAAAAGGCACTATGGCACTACTTATTTTATGTACATTCCATGAAACATACATAAGGTAGACTGCAAATGTAGTCATTAGTATTTGTAACATTGCTGTTGGATATATATGTCATATATCTTTGATATCCATCAGGTGACGTAGGTACATTGTCCTGATCTGTGTCTTTGTATCATGTAGCACATGAACTATTTGTATCATCCAACAGCCCATCCTGCAATCATGATGTTGTTTATAATGAGTCTTATCATGGTAGTATGGCCTCTGGCACAGACAACCTTGAGTTGATTGGAGAGTTCATCCATGAGGTTGACAGTGAGCTTGCAGCAGATGTAGCCTTAGATGTGGGGGTCCACTTGTATAGCCATTCAGAGGATGATGCCACAGAAGATGTTGAATAGGGTGAGGCCATTGACCAACACACCCCAGATAAGAGCACTGCTGCTGGCAGTTCCAAACAACAACCAGAAATGGTGTCACAGTAGATGTAGGGAAACAGATGTTGTACATAGAGTGTCCACCTCCTTCTACAGGCAAATGAATGGTCAAAGCAATAGCATCATTCAGATGTCCATGCACTTGGCCATGAGGCAGATCATGTGACACACCAGCTACATGTCATGTATGAAGGACAAGAGCACAGATGTGGTGAGATTATGGCTGCTTTGGCCTCTCAAAATGAGAGTCTGCTAGCTGTGACATGGTCGATGGAAATCCTGGCCTCTCCAGTACTACAGCAATGCCATCCTACCAGCAAGATTCTGTGTTCCATGACTGTGCTCAGCAGATTGCAACCTATGAGAGGCAGACCACCTGTCCACAGAGCCACCATTGACCACTGAGAATCAATGTCTGTGGTCCAACCTACACAGAGTTCAATTGTTGGTCCTTCTGCTGAGGTTGCACAAGTCACAAGACCTTCAACTCACAGTCCTGCGCCTTCATCATAACATGCTATTGTACCCCCCATCTATCTCCATTGTGGTGCAACCAAGGCAAGCTGTGTCTATACGTGGTAGTGGCAGGGTGGACCATGGTGTGAGACATCAGTGAGATTGCCTAAGACTGTATTAGAGTGTGTCCAACAGTGTAGTAGACATAGCTGGCTCATATTATTACAATACCATTGTACTGTGATATGTATTTTCTGAAATCAGAAATTCTGCATTATTTCCTGCGTGATTTCTATTTTTCATGTTATCATGTTGTACGGATATGTATGTGAAGCACTGTTGTGTGTTCCTTTTTGTTTGCCAAGATTACAATAATCTGAGTGTATATGCATACCTGTGTCATATGTACTCTGAGTTGATGATCTGTGTTTTGACACATTTGCATATGTTCTTGTTGAAATATGTTATGCTTATGTTAAGTCTGATGCTCAGTGTGTAAATCTACTGAGTATTTGCCATTAGACACAATGTGTGTTGCTGTGGTGGGGCAAACCCTGAACATCAGTGTGCAATGTGTGTATTCTTGTACATATGGCTTGCCATGACTCAAATATTTAGGCCAGATGCTGCTGTGTTGCCTGGGCGTTCACTTGTGGTCAAACCCTACATTGTCTATGCTTGTGATTTCTTTCCCCAAAGTCCTCCTGCTCCTCCTCGGATACCTGTGGGATGTACTTATTGGACATTTGGGGTGCTTGAGGTAGTTCACTCACACCTGCAGCTGGAATACTGCCATGTGCTCTGGTTAGCATGGTGTGCAGCATGTCACACACCATTATCATCTCTGCTGCTTTCTCCGGTGTATATTGCAGTGCACCCCCAAATGTGTCTAAGCATCTGAACCAAGCTTTCAGTATACCAAACACATACTCTATGGTGTTCCTAGTTGTCACATGTACACTATTGTAGGCCTCCTCTGCATGCAGAGTTTGATGGTTCAAGGTACTGGGTCATTAGCTACAGCTGAAGTGGATAACCATAGTCACTTGTTTTGGGGAATAAAAAAACTTTTGGTGAATGACCAATGACTCTAATACAGAATGGATATTGTTCTGAGGGGTATCCTTAACTTACATCCTAGCTGTGTTTCTGTACTTACCCAGCAGCAGTACTTCACTTATTTCACCTTGCTGGAATGCCACGCTCAATACTCTTTCCCTCCAAATGGCTGCATCATGGATATTTCCAGGATTTGTTGCCATGTTGTTATGCTGCAATCTGCTGCACACAACTTGGGAGTTGATGGATGGGCATCCCTTTTTGTTTATGTACTGGTCTGCTTCTGGATGTGCTGGTGCCTTGATAGGTATATGTGTGTAATTTATTGCACCGAATACATGTGATAAGCTTGCAGTGTTATAGAACTGGTGCATTACAGTTCTCTACTTCATCCACTTTGCTGCACATTGGTTCCAGAAATTTTGCCGGGATATCACTGGTAGCTGTCTGTGATACTCCCACAGCATCCCCCCATGTGTCTCTGGAATGTCCCACATGCAAGTACACCTAGGCTGAGACACACTTTTGTTTCAAGGGAGATGGGGTTTCCTTGAGGTTCTGCACAGACATGTGTGGGGCACACATATTGCAGACAGCCTACACCAGTTGTCTGTCTAGATGGTATCTGTTGATTATTTTCTGGCCTGACAACTGGTTTAGTTGCAGCCTTGCTCTGACACTAGCTGACTGCCTTCTAGGACACACAGCCACAGCCTCTTTTATAGCTTACATCACTGCTTCCTGTTGCAATATATTAATAGCAGGTTGCATTTTTACATTTTTTTTATGTTTTGCCATGGATTACTCCATAATCCATAATATTCACTTGAATTCCTTGGCATCTGAAAAGTATGCACAAAGAATTTTAGAAATGGAGTCAATATGGCTCGTTGTCACATTTGAGTTATATTGTGTGCACACCAAGTGTTTTAGAATCAGACTGGTATGAGCAGAATCTCTAATTATCCTAAGCTGAATACTTGGTCTACCTTCAGCGTGACTTCTGGAATTGTGTCCGCACCAGGTACACTGAGTCTTCTTTCGGCATGCTGCGCTGTCTACTAACAGTTTCTGCAAGCTTTAAGGAATCCTGACCTATGTTTAATGGGAACTGGATATTGTCAATAATATTAAAAATATTAGATTATGGTTATGGAAATAGGAGTGGGGGTCGAAATAATAAATATGTGCATATTAATAATAGTTTGATGTGTAGAAACATGAAAATAACAATGACTTTAAATGATTGCATACATTTGTAAATATGTATATAAATAAATGACCATTACTCTTTTCGATAGGTGTCATGTGATTTTTTACATACACTTAAGGTACCATCAACACAGGCAAATGGGGCCTCAGTTTATCATCTCATCCTAAGAATGACTCGCTCAGGAGTACAGCACTCGCCTTATGCTGCACTGTAGTGTCAGTAATCGATCTACCTGGTGTGGGTATAAAACCCACATCCTGTTGCACCAAAGATGAGTGTGATAGCTGTTACACCACAAACACTGACAAAATATTAAGCCACTGACACTGACAGTCCAAAGGTTATGCAATTCAAGCATGAAAAATTCTTGAAGAGGACATACCTAACAGTAGTTTATTCAACAAAAACTATAAGGACCTTATACCATTTCAGACAACACAGGTACCTTTTAATACATATGTTTTGTCAGAAATTAATAAATTCTTATAGCAAGAGCAAAAGGAGGCTAAGAGCAAAATCCACGAGCTATCAAAACTATTGGAGGTAAACTAAATTACTGTGTCTTTGTACTTATAACACATATATAATAAAAGGCATTAAGGTGAGGAAGGAGGTCCTTGGACACGCTATGTAGTTAATGAAAATAAAAATGCAAGTCAATAGAAAATATAAAACAAATGTATTATAATCTTGGGAACTGTCTTAAATCAATAACAATACACCAACAAATAATTCTGTGATCATTAGTATTATTCATAACGATACTCATCTTAAGCATATAACTCTTATCTTAAGCATATAACAGATAGTTAACAGCTGTTGGTTATTCTGAATAGATATACAGTAAACCAGGATATGATAATTTCCTTACACTTTAAATAATCCAAGAACTTTACTGAGACAATTAATTGCAGAATTTTCCTGTGTTTCACCCTAGATATTGTCATGTCCCACTTTAATAAACCATGCAAACACCCAAAGACCTTTGATGACCTTTATTGTATAACATAATAAATAGCATAATAAATGATAAAGCATGAAGAACTTTATTGAACATAACTTCAATTCCTTGTAAAGAAAACATAAAATAAATAACCATAAGGGAAGCGTAACTGCTCACCCTTGAATAAGCAGCATTCCCCTACTAGCTCTCTTATCCTTGCACTAACAAGGCAGTGTCCCAGCTCACCTTCAGCATTTCTTCACCAGTCCAAACCATCAATTCAGACACCTCCATCATCAAACTTTCACCACCTCAAACTCCTTCCACCAATTATCCGCCAAAGTGGGAATAGAAGATGGGCAAGCCTGTCCCTCTTCTCCACCCAAATGCAATAACCAAATGGGATGGGCAGGGAAGGCAACAAGATCACACCAAATGTGACTCCCAACAACCAAATCCCACCTCACAAGCCTTCCAGGATCCACCCCGCACGCTTACCTCACTTCCTCTCTTAGCATCCAGCCTACTTAACCCTTTCTTGCCTACTCCCTTCAAGCTCAATTACTACCACCTTACCTGCTCCTTCTTTCTTAAATCCCAGCTCCCCCCCACCATTAAAGCTGTCCCATGACAACTTTCATCTGTTCCAAACTTCATTTGTCACTTTCCACTTTAATAAACCACGCAAACACCCAAAGACCTTTGATGACACTAACAAGGCAGTCTCCCAGCTCACCTTCAGCATTTCTTCACCAATCCAAACCATCAATCCAGTCACCTCCACCATCAAACTTTCACCACCTCAAACTCTTCTCCACCCACCAGCCCCACAGGACTGTTCCTCTTCACACCAAAACCCCACTAACTAATCCCATCAAAAATAACCGCAAATTTAAATTAAACAAATCAAGTCCAAATTCACTAAGGTGAACCCCATCTGCCCTATACCACATGGGATCCCTATCCTCAAACTCAGCGTGCCGGATAGTACACACCCCCATCCTTGTCAACTGTTTTGCCAAAGTAGAATTAACATACCTCCAAGCACTCTCAATCGCAGAAAAATTCTTTGCCTCTCTCCAAACTAACCTGTGAATAATCTCAGACCAAACCAGACAGACTGATGGATAAAGCTTCCTTAAAGCTAAGAAATCTTCACAAATATTATAAACTAACTGCTTCTTCAGAATCATACCCAAATCATTCCCCACTAAATGAATTAACAAAATTTGTGGTAACCCCCACTGACTCTGTAACATGGTAAAAGCATGAAGTATCCAATTCCACATCAACTCTATAATACCATGCCAGGTAACCTTCAATCTGAAATGTTGCAAGCCCATATGCATGCCATTGCTTCTAACTGCATTCCACCTAGCTGCCCAATAGATGAATGAATGAATGAAGTAAAATGACAATCCTTTCCCTTGGGAAAAAAAAAATTAACCACAAAATAAATGTCCCAAAAATTAGTTAATATAAGTCAAAAATGCATTAGAAGACCACTGCCCCACCCTCTTAATGACTTCAATTGAACTGCCTCCCTTCGCTAGATCCGATGCCCTACCCATCCTGAAAGAGTGAATAGAAAACGTGTCCCCCTCCAAACCAACACAGAGAATGGCCCTTTTCATAATTAAATTCAATTGCTCATCTGTTAATGCTCTACCACCTACTGATGTAAAAAATAATACTTGTGCCCTACCCTCTTTAGCCGCACACAGCCTCTTTCCACACGCCACCAGACATATCCATACTGACCTAACTTCCCCCAAAACTATAGATGTCTCTTTCCCTTCTTGATCAGTTTTCAGTGATCTTAACCTAATGTGTACTGCCCTTGTCAATATAAACATGTCTTCTCACACCAATGAACCCAATAACTCAGAGCTCCACAATACATCCATACACTTGCCGTACACCACATCACATATTCTTCCAAACTTCCACATACTCTGCTTAAACCTGTTAACAACATTCTTAAAATCCCCAGTCACCGGTCATCTCCTATCCCAAGAAGAGCCTTCCCCTCTATCCCAACCTTTCAAAACTCACCCAACTGCCCATGACCTAGTCCAGTCTTCTAATCTGGCCGACAGAGCGAATACACCAATTGCTGCCAAAGCCACCCTCACCGATCATACTGCCTTACCCTGTTTAATCAGCATGGCTAAATAACACAGCAATAAACTTTCCGACCACACACATTCCTCTTCTAGTAACTGCCTCACAAAGCTATCAAAATCATGCAATGCCTTACTGTATGCTTTCCTTGTGGATACCGCCCATGACTGCTGCACCAACCTGCTGATCACTACTGCCCAATCTGCCAAATCTCATCTGGTGCCACTATGGGATCCTTTGCTGCTGTCAGAGCCACCTGCAAAACTGAAAATGAGACAGGCTGTCAGCTATCTCATTCTTTGCCCCTGGCATATGCACCCTTGTAAAAGAAAAGTTAATCAACAAACACTGCAACACTAGCTTACAAAGAACCAATAACAATCGAGCCAGTTTGTCTGTCTTAACCTACAACACTATCAACACCACTACATTGTCTGAATTAAACAATACCCTCCTACCCTCAAATGATCCTGCCATACCACTGATGCAGCCCAAATCGGCATAAGTCCTAGAAAGACAACATCCCGTTTCCACTCTTCAGACCAATGGTACCGAGAACCATTGCCCTGCAAAACATGCTCCCATACCCAGACTCCCAGCTGTGTCTGTAAACAACTGTAAATCCCCATTGACCTACCCCGTCTGACTGGCAAAATGTATTCCCATTAAATTGATGTAAAACTGTGACCAGAAAGCTGGGTCCTCGCATGCTAACTTACTAACCCTTACCCTATGGTGCTCACTCTTCCTTCCTTTCAATAGAAAAGCCATCAACCTACAAAAGGTATGCCCAGAATGCACTGCCCTGCAATCAAAATTCATCAACCTCAACAACTCCCATCACATCTCTTACCAGAACCTTGTTCTTGGACAGTACCCAAATGATTTTCTCTTGTAGACAAACCATCTTTTCCCCCAGCAAACAAAATAAACATTGGCCTACATCCACATTCAAACCCAAGAAATCCAGCACCTTCTGTGGACCCTCCAACGTATGTTTAAAAAAGTCATCTAGATAATGTACTGCTCTCTGCCCTTCCACCCTCTGTTGCCATATCCAATGCACAGCTGTGCTAAACCTTTCAAAGGTAGAACAAGCTACTGCACACCCCATTAGCATAGCTGTGTCAAAATAGAAACTATTCCCCAGTACCATGCCCAATAATGGCTAATCCTCCTCCCGCACTGGCAGCAGATGAAAGACCAACTCAATATCTACTTTAACCAGCCAAGAATCCTCAAAACTTCTAATGATACAGACTGCATCATCCAGAGACACATACATCACTCTATCCTCCTCCCCAGGGCTGAAATCCTTAACAGAATTGCCTTCAGGATAAGATAAATGATGTATTAAGTGAAACTCACCCAACCTCTTCTTGGGCACCAAACCCAAAGGTGATACATTAAATTGGGTAAATGATGGATAATCAGATGGGCCCAACAGTCTACCCGCTTGGCATTCCTTCTTAATCAATGCTCTCAGACCATCCTTTCTCCCCCCTACTGACTTCAGTTTTTTTCCCACCTTACCATCACCCACCAAACTAGACTTAATTGAAAAGCCCTCAAAAAACCCTCAACCAATTCCCCAGCCACTGCTGGCAGCGGATACTGTCCCAGCAACTCCCTCAAGACCTGTATCTTAATAGGTGAATGGTTCACCTGGGCACCCCCTGGTTCCTTGAAAGGACTCCCCTTTGATCACAAAAATTACCCCTGCCACGTGCCCCTTGTATTCCCATGTGAGGCCTACTCCATCCTCTATGACCCGGAAAGTAAGATGCCCGACCCCCAATCTGACTCTCACCTCTACCACATTGTGTCGGTGAATGTGCACCCATACACTTTGAACAAGCATGGGAGAATCTGCAACCTGCCCATGAACATCTCCCCGCACTAAAAGCCCAACAAACCCGACACCCCCTTCTGCTGGCTTACTTGATCTAATATCCATCCCAAAGCTATCCATCATGGTAGACAACCAGATTTCAGAATGTCTAACTCCCAATGCATGGATTTGTCAACAGCCTTCCTTTTACGAAACTTCTGATCATACCAAAGCCATGCATTACCTGGCCATAACCATTGTGCTTCCCGTATAGTAAAAAAAAAGGCTAGGGATGGAATGGCCAAAGAATTGTCCCTCTCCAACCACACTGCTATATAATAATATATAAAGACCAAGACCCAATTTTCCCATGTCCTTTCCCGAAACTTACCCACATGCTGCGACCTAATGCTGGCAATGCTGCCAATAGGTTCTTCCCATTTGCCATCTCAGCTTCCATCAAATGCTTTACCCCATCTGCATCAATTAACTCTAAAATATCTGCAAATTCCCCCTTTCAAATCTTTTCCTTCACCACCAGTGATATATGAGGGATTAAAAGAATTGATGCACCTTCCTGCCCTAATGCCTGTGTCATCAATCAGTCCTCCGGCCGAGTCCCAAAGTCTGACCCTACCTCATCTAAACAAGTGTCCCCATCCTCTTCCAACATCAAAAGGGTACTATCAAAACTGAAATCACGACCCACTAAAGCCTGTAAACCCACATCAACTGCAGTGCCTACACCTATATCCTGCAATACCCTGTGTGCCCCCCATTAACTCTACCTTGAATACCCCCACTCAATCACAATCACTCCCCATTACTTGCCCTTCTACTTCAACCCCAGCACAGTCTAACAAATCATTAGGCTGAAAGTGTTGCCACCGGTGTCTCAACCTCTGTTCTCCTCTCTTCCACAATCATCATCTGTCCTGATCTCTGTGCTCTGGATGTTCTTGCACTGGTCCCCATCTGCCGCTTCTTCCTTGTCTTCAGAACCTGCGTGGTAGTTGTTGCAACCTCGTTCAGTATCTCCCAAAACAAGTCCTCTGCTTGTGCCACGATACTCGTCCATTTCTGTCTCATCACCCGTGACTCTGCCATGGTCTCCAATCCACTACCTGAAAAACAAATAGACACTGTAAGTATGGAAGAAAGAACAACTGGGAGTAAAAAAAAAATAGGTTAACATATACTGAAACACACAACTGTCAGCTCACACATCTCCCAAGACAGTTATACTAATACACGTACCTCTCCACCTCTTAGCACAAGAAATCTGGACAAAGCCTGCAATGAAGGGGGATAAAACAGGGGCATATGTACATATTGCTCAAACAAACTTAGAAAACTGCTAGGATGACAGTGTTACATTAGCAAGCATTTCCTAAATTGTAAAATCTGTACACTATGAATTACCTCATTTAATGCATCAGTGCACAGCCCTCATTTCAATCTGTAGAGCTGAGAGATATACTACCAAACTACTCTATCTTTCTTTCTTTCTTTTTTTTTTTTTATGCTAAAAAGTAGTTCAAGTTACCGCCCATGTGCGGTCATCGCTACCATTGCAGAGAGAGGCCTGTGCAAGCCAAGCTGCCTCCTCTCTGTCCACTAAAAAACAATGAGGGAAACAACCAGCTGTCCGACATCCCCAGCCCTCACCCACTACTCTCCAAAGCTGACTAACCCTCTAGCCCCTTTCTTAATCCCCTTTTATTTTATTTTATTTTTAATGTTAATTCCTTACTTTCTTTTTTTTTTCTATTATAACAAAACAAACACCAGCGACGTTACTGCACATGCACAAGACACTCAAAGCAAGCCAAAAGCTTGCAAATGCTGCTTACCTCCATTCTGCCTACACTCCACGAATACCACCAGGGAGTCAAGACCATCACCAAATTAACCGCCAGCTCCCCACCACTAGCAACTACTTGATAAATCTCTATTTTCTTTATTTTATTTATTTATTTATGTATTTTTTTCATAAAATGACCACTTCTGCTACTGTGCATGTGCAGCCAGTCATTAATGGCTCGCAGAAAGCCCATGAACACCACTACCACCAAAAAAAAACAGGGGCCAAAGTGATTACCGGATTAGCCCCTACACATAGAAAGGAAACAAAAAGGCAGCCATGAGAAAATGAACCTTAACCACCACTGAACTCTACCATAAACTAGCAGCGACACCTCTCCACCTCATAGAGCAAACAATCAGACTAGCCATAACTGTAAGTAAAATACCACCGACATGCCAACAGCATTTCTAAAGCACATTATCACACTGGCCAACATAAGAGCAACCTGTACAGTTAAAAAGCCACCCACTCCTTACTGCTAAATATTGTCTATGCATAATCCCCCCTTTTTTATTTCTATATGCAACAATACCCCCACCCTGCTCTCCCCACCACCACTAATATCCCCAAGTCCTAAGCTCCCCCCCAGAGAGAAAGGAGAAGAAAGAAAAACATATATAGATATATGCTATCTGTATCTCTCAGCCTTCCTGCCTATAAAGAAAACTGTACTCACCTGACCATCTGCAGACAGTCAAGACCTACCTTACTCCCACCTCAGATTATCTGGGACGTGATCCTGCTTCTAACACGATCACACCAAATGTGGCTCCCAGCAACCAAATCCCACCTCAAAAGCCTTCAAGGACCCACCCCCAACCTTACCTCACTTCCTCACTTAGCCTCCAAGCTACTTAACCCTTTCTTGCCTACTCCCTTCAAGCTCAATTACTGCCACCTTACCTACTCCTTCTTTCTTAAATCCCAGCCCCCCCACCATTAAAGATGTCCCGTGACTTTTGTCTATTCCAAACTTCATTTCCCTCTGCTCATAAATGACTTGAGGATAATAGCACAAACTTGACAATACTTTAAAAAGCTTTTTAGGCTATTCAGGCATTATATCTGCTTAAACTGAGGCAAGTATATTCAGGTTCTAACTGAGTTCCAGAACCTAATCATTAGTTAGTGAATATGGTTCTTATATAGAAATATCAAACTTTAATTAATGCCCTCACAAAATACTATAGAAGAAAATAGTGTTGACTTCCATTTAGGGGTCTAAATGTTAAGAGAGTAAGGTGTAATGTATAAAGAAGATGAAGAAAGAGAGAATAAAACAATGCCAATTGGTACAAAAAAGAAGGAATGCAACACAAAATAACTTAGGAGTAAATGTAAAAATCATATTCAGCTTAGAGACAACCATGCCTCTCAACCTGGAAACATCAAAAATCTGGATAAGGCCCATGAAAAATAGGTACATATTTGTATGATGATTAACATAAAATGTGCATACATAATTATGTAACCCTGCTCACTCCAATGGAATTGTGGGATACCAGCTTTCCAACACAAACTGAAGAACAGACAACCAAAATATGGCACTAAAGTTCCCCTGCAGCCATTCCAATATTCCATTACTTGCCTGTTTTGCCCCATTTACCATAAACACTAATGTGCATACTGCTTTACTTCTACAATGATTATTTGGATTTTATATTTACATTTTATAGCACAATGCACACACACTAATAGACACCTGCTAAATAAAGCAATACTTTCTCACAATGAAAACAGACTTAGCATTAAAACTTCTCGGCCCTTGAAACTCACATTTATTGAAACAGCATTGAAACCCACACCACATCCAAAGAAAATGCATCTGGTGGCCAGTGGTGAATAAAGATTACCTTTGGGCTGTTTTCAAATCATAGGCCCCTTGGACACAAACCAAGAAACATACACATGTTCTTTGATATACCTTTTTGACTTTATTAATATATATTCCTTGTATAATGCAGCACACTTGTTAGACTTAGAGCGCATTTTAAATTTATAGATTGAACGTTTTTCCAGTAGGCAATGAAACAAAATGCATGAAACAATAATGACAAAACTGCCCAATTCAGTACATTTCCATCATAAAAGTCTACTTCCACATACACACACACACACACACACACACACACACACACACACACACACACACACACACACACATACACACACACACACACACACACACACACACATATATATATAGAGAGAGAGAGAGACATGCACATCTTACACAGCTTCTAAAAACTTATTTTCAGTTAAAGTGTTTTGCTTGACTTATTCTGTTTTGTGTTATCAGACCAACTCAATAGCTGAAAATGCACAACAAAATAAACTAGGCAAACTGCATGTTTTAAGACTTCCAATTTTTAGTCCAGGGCCAAGTACTGACAGACCCTCTCCTACATTCATCCTGAAGCATCAAAACTATCACTGTAATCCAGGTGCTGTTAACTGGCCATTCTTGTTTCTCCACTGTCTGTAGTGGAAAATATTTTATCTTGAATGCTGCAAAATGTACTGTACTTGTTTAAAAATATTTTTCTTATAATGCAGCACAGAACATAATAATTCTGATTTTCTATTCCTAAATTTAGGTAAATATTTTTTGCTCTTTCCAATGAGGCACAAATGCCATTGTGCATGACATTTTCTCACTTCTGTTGAATCTACAGCCACACCCTTGAGTTGGTACACCCACCCCCTTTAAAAGTGCAACAACACAGTACAGTAATGCATCTAGATACTGTGGGAGTAGAACCAACAGTCTTCTGCATCCAAAACAAGTATTTAACCTGGTATTCTATTAACACTACAAGGAGACTCCGCATAAGCAACACTAAATTTCTCTTCCCCTGAACATCTCAGCTCCTTGTAAAATCCACTTGACACTCAACTGTATCTCTCAACCATGCAGCACAAGAAATCTGGAAAAAGCCAAAATGTATAAAAACCCAAAAAACAGGGACACATTTTAAACATTGCTTGTATAATTTTGGAAAATTGCTAGAATAAAATGGTGTGTTGCCACCATGCATTTCACTGCCAAGTCATGAACTCATGACCCTGTGCACTACTGTCAGAGCAACATATCACTATGCCAAATAAACAGCTCCCTGAAAGATAGGAAGACTGAAACTTAAATGGCTATCATTTAGTGAATTCAGTTCTCACTTCTCACCATGGCTCTCAACCTCTTAGCACAAAAAACCTGGACAAAGCCAGTAATGGAGGATAATAATAATACAATAATACAGAATTCAGTTCTCACTTTTCACCATAGTTATCAACCTCTTAGCACAAAAAAAATGTACAAAGCCAACATTTGAAATACTTATCTTATAAACTTAGAAAATTGCTAGAATAAAAGGTTTTGTGTTACCATTTATTTTCTGATGAATATGCAATCTGAAATTCAAATGCCTGTCATTATTTAGTGAAGTCAGTCCTTCACTGATTTGACAGAAATATGCAGAAAACCACATATTTTATGAGGAACAGAAGAAAAATATGAAGCATAAATGTGAAAGTGGTGGTGGGTAAGGACTTTAGGCTCTTGTTACCTGTACCCAAGGTACAAGGTTTGAGCCTGAGTACCTCTTGCCACCAGCTATATTCACCTGGGGGATTTTGTGCACACATACACATACATCTAGCCTTACAGATAAACATTACCTAATGAAATCAGCCTTGCAGGGAAACTTTAGCTTATCAAAACAGCCTTGCAGGAGTTCCATGGAAACAAAACAGTAGCTTACCCACTTTGCAGGAGTTCAATGGCCAGCTAACACACACACACACACACACACACACACACACACACACACACACACACTTCTAGCCTTGCAGGGAAACATTAGCTAGTGAAATGAAAACAGCCTTGCAGGAGTTTCATTCTTTAAGAAACAGTAGCTTACCCACCTTGCAGGAGTTCAATGGCCAGTGAAGAAGTTCCAGAAATTAATGCACATTTGTTCCATTCCTTCCCTTGGCTTGGCTTGGCTTAACTTTGCAGCAGTCACATGTTCTGTTCTGCAAAACAGTAGCTAAGGAGTTAGTTCTGGAGTTCCATTCCCTTGCGGCTGGCTGGAAATGAATGCACGGATGTTGGATTTCCCTTGTGGCTGGCTGGAAATAAATGCATGCATGTTGTTTGAGCATTCCAACAGGCTGGCAGGCTGTTTCATGGAGCTGACATCATCGCGCATATGATGATGTCAGATCCCAAAACCGGAAAAAACATTTAAAAAAATACAGCTGGGAAATTAGGAAATTAAGGGGTGCCACTTGGGAATCGTGGCATCCCATTATTTGGACTCCAAAACTAGGGAAAAACCGAGTAATTTGTTATGGCTGGAAGGTATGGAAACAACAGACAAACCCACATTCTTCCCAGAGGTTAAAAAGACTGCATGTGAATTAGAAATAGGGAGAGATGGAAGCTTAACAATGTGGAAAGATAATATAATGAAGAGGATAGTGGAATATAATGTAGTTAAGTGAATAGTTTTGATCAGCATGCTCACAAATCAAGAGAATAATGAGAATAGATAACTTCCAAATCAGCTATAAAGAGATACCTAGAAAAAGGACAGCCTGCTAACTATTCATATGGTTATATTGTGGTTCATCACCCCCAAAAGTATCAAGATGTACATCATTAAAAAGATCAAACTTTATCAGAACAAATAAAAATTGGAACTAAAATTTATTCTACCGAGGTGACAGCGTCCCTGTACTCTACCAACCCATTTGGATCTAAATATACACATTCCGAGTTCTCTCAACCAGGACATTATTTTGTACTATTAACTCCTCTGGTAAGCAACTTCAGGCTTACTATATCTACATCATGTAACTAAATATGACTCCTCGGATTTATTTTATAAAGATGGTACTCCATAAAACTGATGATGATGATAATAATGATTATGATGAAATGGCAGATGCTCAGATTTAAAAAATAACATGTTCAAGACAGTGCACAATCTAAAAGTGTATGTGCCAACAATATTTTATGGGTTTCAGTATTCAATTCTTAGAAATGAATGAATATACTAGGATATCACTAAGTTTCCTGAAAACCATGAAAAGATGATGAATATCTACTTCTAGATATTTGGATGAAGAAATGAGTAGGAAAACTGCTGACCTATATGCCTGATTTCAGTCTTATAGAAAAATGTACACCCATTTCCTAATCAATGAGCTGTTGGTGATGTAACCAAGGCCAGCAAAGAGTAATGGCAAGGATGTTGTGGTGATCAGTTCATATTCTATTTACCACCCTGTCAAGATAGTAAATGAGGGCATGAGCAATTACTCCAAACGTCCTTGCCTGGCACTTCTAGCATCCAAGTAACTAGTTCACCTCATGTTATCTGGATCTTAGAGCATCGTCCTGTATACTACACAGAGAGAGTAAATTACTGGTTCTTTTATTTGAAGGGAACATTATAACATTCTAAAAATGAAGTACTGCAATTATTGATTTCTAATCTTTTTCCTTCACAAGCAATGTACCCTAACGAGTTTTTTCCAGAATGAACCTTGTCTTTTCTTCATGTATATGCATCAAACATAATTTTAAAGGAATAACATTTCAAAGAACAGAACAAAGTGAATCTATTTTTTCCATGTTAAGTAAAGATACCACAAATAATAATTCTGTCTTGCCATTTCTTACAGAAAAAGATAAAGCAATCCTTTACTTCAGGACTATAAAATATATCTGATACATATATAACATAAGTATACATTTTGTCTTAATAACATACAACAGAAAATAAGATACTCAGTGACCCAATACATCTTAAAACTTTTGGAAAATGGTGGTGAATGAACAAACACTAGATTGCTTTCTGTTATAATAATTATTGAAATATGGTTTCATTAGTTACAATCTGGATCAAAGTAATAATTTAAAAACATTTAGAAATACTAACTTATAAACAAAATAATGAGATTATCATTTATAATAGAAAACATATGATGAACTCTTACCAGCTGTACTTCATAACAAAAGGGCTTCAGGTACAGTTGCCCTCAAGCAAATTAAATCATGAACAGTTAATGCAACTGGCAAGAAGTAAACCTGTGTTGCAATATTTATATTTTTGTTCACCAAGGAAATGTCAGCACCAAGTGAATAATAATGAAAGAATGAAATAAAATAACATTTATTTACTACTCAGCTCTCAAAGTTGCTTTCTCACTTAACTGGAGCATGGAAACAGAATTTGTTTTCTTTCTCATGTTGTAGGTCTTTGGATTCTTTTTAATATCCTGCAATTTTGCAAGGCACTAGGACATCCTCTAAAATTATTCAAGTCACAAAACAGATCAAGTAGAAATTTTTACACTATAGAGTACTGTTAATTTTCCTTTGCTTGCACTAATCTCATTTCCTCACGAAAACTATACTCCAGATCTAATTAGAATGTAGCAACTGATTGTTTCATAACTCAGAGCTAAACTATTAATTGTAGGCATATACTGTGAACATAATTCTGTAGTATGCAGAGATGTGTGTTTCCAGTTTATTGTATTGTCTTCCTGATTTATTAATAGGCTAAGTAGTGTTGGTTATTTAACCCTGATTAGACTATTATTTAATATTTTAAACAGCATGACCATTTATGTTTTTAATGTATTTACATAGGAGTGATTTGGAACCACAAAACTATAACTTGGTCTATAATATTTTTTTTCTCAAATATTTTTTTTATTTTCAATTAAAATAACATTTACATAATATTTTTAAATATCGTTTTAACCAACTATATACAATATTTACAATAGCCTGACTTTCAATTATATACACTGTTGTTGTTGTTTGTCTTTCAGCTTTTCCTGGCTAGGGGTCACCACAGTGGAACTCCGGTCCGCTAATGATTGGCAGTTGGTTTTTATGGTGTTGAATTGCCAGCCCAATGCCCAACCTTCAACGAAGGCACGCCCATTCAACACATGTCTTTCGAACACCCACTCGACTGCGGGGAGGACATGCAGACTCCACACAGAAGGCACTCCCAACCCAAGCCGAGAATCGAATGGGAGAACCTGTTGCTGTGAGGCAACAACACTACCACTGCACCACCGCTGAATTAGTATGTTATTAAATATAGAATTAACAGATCAGTTATCAGAGATACAATATTAATAATTGCAGAGTGTCCAACAAAGATATAACTTTCTTCCAATGATTATTTACCAATGGACTGGGATAGATTCATAGTTTTTTGATTTTTATTTACATCAATGCAGTTGTCTTCAGTAAAGTGTAGAATTCTTCCAAGGTTGGGGGTGTATTTGAATTCCACCTTCTGGTTACACATTTCCTAGATATAGCAAGTACTGTCCATAGCAAATACATATTTGTCTTATTCAGGTAGGGGCCTTCATTTACATTTAGTATTATCAATATTTTAGCTAAGGTAAAGGATTCATTAAATAAAGCTTGTAAAAAATGATTGATTCCATTCCAATATGATTTAATTTTATTACATTCATAACATGAATCCAGTCTGCTTTATTTGACTTTTCACACCTCCAGCAAAAAACATTTTTAGTAGTACTGATCTTTTTAATTCAATCTGGTGTTAAAAATGCTATGTGTAAATATTTCCAGTTAAATATTTTCCAGTACTGTGTGTTAGAGGTGTAATTAACTGATAGTAAGATGTTACTTTTAATTTCTTCTGTTAACTGCAATGACTGACCTTTTGTTAAGAACTGCCAGTATGATGGTTTGGAAATTGTTTTATCTGTTATTAACTCTTTATATAGATTTGAAATGGAATTTTTCTTTTCACAGCTATTATATATAAATTCATACAGAAAACTTATCAGCTTTGGAATATCTTTAGATAAGGAATTATTAATTAATCTGCATAAAACTTGAGTGTACACTAGAATGCTTTGTAAAGTTAACCAGTCCTGTGTTGGAATATTGTAAGCAGTTTTTTATCATATGTATATCTAAAACATTTAATTTATTTACACATTGAAACCAGCATACGAATCCATTTTGTTCCCAGAAGGTTATTGTTTCCCTATATATTTTGTTAGGAAAGTTCTTAGTGATGGTAAATGGGGTTAAAAGGTCAAACCAAAGTTTTAGATCTATGTTTGCATTAATAAGTTTCCTAAAGGAATTGATGTAATGATTATTCAGTGTTGTTTTAGAAGGTTTTGTTATATTATATTGTATACTTATGCATAGTATGCATCGAGTTTGTTTGATTTGTCTACTATTAAAAATTATTTTAACAAATTAAAGTAATTTGTTAATATAGCAATTGTTAATTCTTTCCAGTTGGCAAAATAATTTGGGTTTATCCAGTCTATTGTAGTTTTAAGCATATATGCTTTTATATATGTTTCTATTTCTGTGAAGTTCAATCATCCTTATTTCCAGGGTCTAATGTGATGAGTTAGAGCTACTCTTTTCTTTTTGGGATACCATAAACATTTTATTAAACATGAGTTTATTTCTTTAAGAATGCATCTTTCAGGAAATTAACTATATTTCTCATGCTACATATAGTATTTTTGGCAATAAGACCATTTTTATTAATTGCAATCTGTCTTCAAAAGTTAATATAATTTTGTTCCACTTTTCTATATATATATTTATTGTTTCAATAATGATTTTTAATTTATTAATATTGTTTCATTTATATTTTTGCATAACACTATTCCTAAATAATTTAGCTTAAGTTCTTGTTTTCTTATGATGGATTTATCTATAACTTATAGGTCTTTTTTCTTATTTAAAAATAGAAATTTTTATTTTGATCTATTAAAGTGTAGACCTGAAATCTTTTAAAATTTCTCCATTACATCTTCTAGCTCTCCTAATGACTCTCTGGAATTTGATAGGGTTAATAAAATATCATCAGCAAAAAGCATTATTTTAGATATGTACTGGTCATAGACTTCCATTCCTTTTATTTTTGGATTATTGCATATTACTTCTGCAAGTATTTCTATAGCCAAAGCAAATAAAATAGGAGAAAGGGGGCATCCTTGTTTAGTACCTTTCGTAATATGGATAGATTCTGAGGTGAAAGGACCTAATTTAATGTAGGCTAAGTTATTAATATATATGTTTTTTTAGTAATAAGATGAAGGGAGGAGGAAATTCAAATAATGCTAAAGTTTTAAATAGATATTCCCAGTTGAGGGAATCAAATGCTTTTCCATGTCTAATCCAAGTACAAGTGTTTCTCTGTCTTCTTTATTCACATAATCTATAAGAGTAAGTATCCTTTTAATATTATCATGGGTGTGCCTGTTATATAAAAATCTAGTTTGATCATTATTAATTGTCTTTGAAAGTGGTATTTTCATTCTGTTAGCTAGGATTGGCATGAATATTTTGTAATCATTATTCAGTAATGATATAGTTCTGTATGAGGTGCAAAGGTCTGATGGTTTATTATCATTTAGAACTGGTGTTATGAGAGAATTTTCCATGAGGGTTGTATTTTTGCTTCTGACTGGACTTCTAGCAAAGTTTTATGAAAAAGGGAGATTACTGTTGAAGGGAAGAGTTTGTAAATTTCCGTAATTATACCATCTATCACTGGAGCTTTGTTAGATTTACTTTATTTTATCTTGTCAACAATTTCTTTGTAGAATATAGGTTTTTGTAGGTCTAGTTTTAAGTAGTTGGGAGTTTTTTTTTATATTGATAAGGTTTGTATCTAAGTTTATTTGGTTGGTATTTAAATCTTTTTTGAAGTGTTTCATATAATGGAACCAATATGCTTCAAGGATGTCTCCTATATCTGATATTTTTTCCCCTTTCTTTTCATGATATATACTACTAATGTTATTTGCTTTAGATTGTATTTTAATTCTTGTGGATAAGTTATAAAGATATCTGGGGGAGGTGGCTAATGAGTTTATTTTTAATTTTTCCAAGGCTAGACAAGTTTTGCATGTTAGAATTTCATTATATTTTTTATTTAATTCCTCTATTTCTTTTTTGACTTCTGGACAATTCTGATTTTTTTTTTTTAGATTTTGCTGTCAAGAGTCTAGTTTGCAAGTCTAATGATTCAGATTCCCACTCTCTAACTTTGTGTTTGCACCAGCTAAGGGTCTTACCAAATGAATACGCTTTTAATGAGTCCCAAACCATGACTCTACTGATTTCTGTTGTATTATTAATTTCTAGAAATAATTGTAACTCTGACAACATCCATGGGTCTGAATTCTTTAATTTTCGTGATATATGATGGAATTCTAGTTGAGAGGATTAAAGGTTTAAACTCAATTTGGAGCTTCATTATCAGAGAGTCATGATTTGAGAAGGGGCATGGAACTATTGAAAAGTTGAGAATTTTTGTTTGTAAATCTTGAACTACGAATAATTTGTCTATTCTTGTTTGTGTTCCAAATCTGTGGTCTTTATGGGAAAATAATAAGGATGTATCATCTTTTACTTTAGAAGTGTCTATTAAATGAAATGAACCAATCCATTTTTTTAAGGATTTTGAAATAGTTGCTATGCGAAAAGACTTCTTGGTGGTTTCATAAGCTTCTAAGGTACAATTAAAGTCTCCTCCCAGTATAAGATTTCCTTTATAATTGTTGGAAATAAAATCTAGGTGTTTTTTAAATGTTCCTGCTCCAATTCCTGGGAACAAATATAGATTAGCTAAGGTCCATATTCTGTTATTAAATTTAATTAAAACAATGCTAGTAGACTTTCTTTGTCTTCATATTTATAAATACATTTTGGAGTGATTATGTTTTTCTTCCAGAGAATTGATACTTCTTTTGTCTTTGTTCTATAGGAGGATTGAGCTACAACTGTATAGTCCTTAGGGTTCCAAATAAAGCTACCATTAGTCTTAAAATGCATTTCCTGGAGAAATACTACTTGTGCCTTACTTAGATTTAAATATTTTATTAAGTTTGTTCTTTTATTTGCATTATTTAAACCATTAGTGTTTAATGATAAAAATGTTACATTCATTTCAAGTTATTGTTGGAAGAAACTGTTTGCTTCTTTTTTTTTATTTTGATTATAGTAGTTGTACCATATTCTCTGATAACATTGGATGTTATAAACTTGGGAGTGCAATTTAATGTTCTTTCTTCTTTAAATATAAGTAGGGTAAAATTCTGGTCAGGCTTTAAAAAAGTACTTCTATAAAACATTAATTCTAAAGTATCAAATACAAGTACATATGAATTTTCCATTAAACATGGAATGAAGGTCATTCCTAATCCAATATATAAAGATAGATCTATTGGATTATCACTCATACCTTTAACCAACAATATCAACTGAGCTCCATATGTTAAATTATTATATGGAGAATTTTCTTAAAAGAGATATGAAATTCTATATTATTCTATTATTGTTCTATAGTATTTTATGGGTTTATATCAGTCCGTCAAAATAGCTGAGTATCGAATACCAGATGTTTGAACTGTAAAGTTCAAACACTGGTAATCGCAAAGCTGTGGCCCACTGAATTCTTTCCCAGGGAAAGAAATTGGTGGGCCATTTCTGTGGCTTCGCAAGGATCAGGACTGTGGTGGGAAGTTACGGGGCAGGTTCAGGTAAGTGTGTGATTGTGTGGACGTTAGGGTTAGGGCACGGGTTAGGTGAGTTAGGTTTAGGGCGCGGGTCAGGTGAGTATGTGATAGTGACGGACCTTAGGGTTAGGGTTTGGGTTAAGGTAAGTGGATAGGTAGTAGTGTATGTACAGTTTAGTGTAGGGTTAGATGTAGGATTTTGAGTGTATGTGTATGGATTGATGTTGTTTTGGTGTGTTTGTGTTGCGTGTGTGTTTTTTGGAACATCAATTTTTTTCCCCTGGGAAAAAAATCGCTGTTTTAAGACTTTGATGTTTTTGCAGTTGGTGGTTTGAAGTTTGAATATATGGTGTTCAAACTTCAGACGTTTTGATTATTTTATATATCAGGATGGAATGTTAGTAGTGTAAACAGTTATTATGTTGACTTAGAAAATATCCAATATTTAGTTACTTAGTTACTTAAGTTACTTAAGGGATCCCAAACATGTCAGATATGTCTTTTTGGATAAATTAAATGCAACAGAGGAGCCTACACTAAATAAGCCAACAACAAATAGATTATTACAAAATAATTTCACTAAAAGGACTCTACAGGAGACAATGAGTGATTACCAATGAAATATGAATTTACTGTAGGTGTACTGACTTCCTTTATTTTCCCACTCTTCAGCTCACCAACTTCAACTTACATTGATGAAAAGACATGGCTTATCAGTGGTATCCTCACTCTGAGTAGAGGCGCCCTACATTCTAGTGTGCAGTGCTTTTACATATTTATAGATTTACAAAGCAGAGTCTAAGAATGAACTATGATCACCCTGACAATTCCCATTCTGCATAGGGCACCTCCTGCTTCCATCACATTAGGTCTAGAATGAATGTGAAGGTACCTATATGGTAATCAAGACTTACCTTAGGTAAATATTAATCAAATAGTATTTAGAGCATCTTAGAGAGTTCTCGGGGCAGTTAGAATACTCTTAAGCCTCTCCTCCTATGGCCAAAAACAGAGATTTCCCTTCCCTTTCTTTCCTGTGTTTTAAATCAGTACTAATAAAAGAAATTCAGCAAACATAGGTAAACAGAAATAACATTCATTAGTCCGTCTTGTACATGACTCGCAATCCATTAAAAAAGTCAGTGACTAACATCACTTTAGTAAAGATTATAAAGACAAATTAGAAATAATTTCCTAGCTCTTTAAATTTTCTGATAAAGCAAAAAAGTTAACAATAAGCTATTTTAACTAAAAGTATAAAGCATTTCAATTTTTCATTGCATGTATACATTTATGCTTATATTGTAGTGTCAATAGCTGTCTGAAATCTCTACAGTACTTCACCTCTTCAAATCATTCCTTTTTCAATTCAGGTTTTATTTTGTCAAAGCGACAACAATATTTCAAGGGCACAATTAAAATTTAGACTGATGTTTCAAATAAATAACTTGTCAGTTGCCAATTGAGTTAGTTTAGAATGTATGGTTAGTGCAAATATAGCATGTTGCCAAAATAAAATAAAATAATAATAAAATAAAATGTATTTTTTCATGTGCTCTAGAGACTGTCATATGCAAGTGACATATATAATGTAGTATATATAGAGCAGATAGCTTATGTATTCAGGTTGTTAAAGTAAATTATGCTTATTAATCAGGCAGTTTCATTTAAATTCACAAGTAATTTGGGAACATTTCAGTTGAGTTTCCAGGAATGTGTAGTCCAATGTGAATAATTGAGTCCACTTTTCCTCATAAACGTGTCACAATTCATTAAACTAAGCAGAGTTCAACATCTGTCTTATAATCATTATAAAGACAAAGAATAGTAATTTCCTAACTCTTCAAACTTTCTGATATCGCAAAATGTTGACAGCAAGCTATTTTAACTGGAAGACTAAAACATTTCAATACTTCCTTGTGAATATACATTTTTACTTTTACTTTAGTGTCAAGAACTGTCTTTGAAATCTATGCATTACTTCACTTCTTTCAAGTCATTCATTTTACAGTTCACATTATATTTTGTCAAAATATCAATAGCATTTCAAGGGCACATTTAATATTTAAACTGATATTTTAAATGAATAGCTAACAGTTGCCAAGTGAGTTTGTACAGAGTGTGAGGTAACTGCAAAAATAACATGTTGCAAAAAGTAATATGTATCTTTTCATGTGCTCTAGAGACAGTCAGTTTCAAGTAACATATAAAATGTAACTTTTACAGTGCAGACAGCTTGTGAAATCAGCATGTTAAAGTGAGTAATATTATTTAATCAAGCAGTTACATTTCAGTGCACATGTAGTTTGGGAACATTTCAGTTGTGTTTCCAGGAATATGTAATCCTATGAGGATAAACCATAAAATATAAACAAATAGTCCTATTATGTATTTATTTTACTTTGCTTAGGTTGTTTTTCATTTTAATAACTAAACATTACTTTTTCTTATTATTTGTTATCTGTGAGGCTAAATGCACTTCACAGGTTCACAGTGTCCTTAGAAATGGCAGCAATTGCTTACTGTTGCTATGGCAACGCAAATAGAATGTGAAGAAAGCTTCACTTCTCTTAACCAACAGTACATTTTTCCCTCCTTTTTTATGTATTTGTTAATACTAAAAGGAAATAATTCAAAGGACATATGTACATAAATGGAAGATTTCAGAGTTAATCATGAACATGTCCCCAATCCCAATAAGCATAACAGTGACTATTATTAATATAATAAACATTGTAATAACAATGAATTAAGTACACTGTTCCATTTAGTCTACCTTAAAACTAGATTATTTTAGAATATGATTTATCTATGTATAGATAGTGAGTTATTAAATATATACAGACTATATTAGTATAGTAAATAGGAGATAATTTAGAAAGGGAGACAAGATACAGTTAAAATAAATAATGAGAAAAGAGAGAAGAGAGAAAAAAAAGAGGAAATTAAGAGAAAATACACATATACTATGTATGTTGATTTACAGTATAAATGTTTTATGTGCTATATAATCCTCCTTCTGTGAAAGAAAAGTACCCTGTTTTACATACCTGAGGTAATGTGAAAACTCTCATGTGCCATCTATTTTTAAAAAATATAGATAAAGATTCCAGTAGTTAGTTACCTTTGTTTTAAAATTCCAAGCAGTAAAATTGGTCCTTTAAAGTAATGTTAAAACAATTCATATCATAGTAGATGCTTTGAGAGATTTGGCTGTATCAGTGTTTTGCTTCTTCTTTTTGACATCTGTCCAGACATTTGTTTCTTTTGTTCTCTTGAGATAAGGTGACATCCAATCCATATCTTCTGGTAAAGTAATCACATTATTAGTTTTAATAAATGAAGAGGCTTCCTCTAATTCAATAAAAGTCCTCATCTCGTTGGCATACAGTATTCTTACCTTAGCTGGATATGCAAGTTGTGCCTTGATGTCATTTTGTTTTAGAAACTTTATCATTGGCCACACTTTTTTCCTTTGTTCCATTATTCTAGATGAATAGTCATCATCAAATATTATCAGGATCTGTTTATATTTTAGAGGTGCCTTCCTCCAAGCAGATCTTAAAATCAGTTCCTTGTCCAAGTATGAAAGAAACTTGATAATTATTGACCTAGGAGGAGAGTTTGAGTTAGTGGCAGATTTCCCAAGAGCTCTGTGTTCCCTTTCAATGCCAAAGGAAAGTCCTACTTTTAAATTTAAAAAGTCAGGGATCCAGCTTGATAAAAAGGAAATAATATCCTCACCTTCTGTGTTTTAAGGTAATCTGAAAATCTTGATGTTATTTCTCCTCTCTCTATTTTCCAAGTCATCTACTTTATTAACCAACCAAGTGTTTTGTTTAAGAAGCAGTTCCTTCTTTGTTTCCTCTTCCTTATGTCTGCTTTCTAAGTCATTTAGAGAAACATCTATTCCTGTTATCCTTGTCTGGTGTTGTTGTAGCATTTCCTTGAGGGTGTCAGCCTGTTTTCGACTGCTTGTTTTAAGATTTTCCAGGTTCTCTTTAAAATCACCCATCTTCAAAGACAACTCCTGAAGGGTAGATGCCATCTGTTGCAATTCCTTCTTTAAGGCAGCATCCTGGTGAGAATTCTTTGAGTTGCTCATTTTAACAAGTGAATATATCTCCAAGCTTTTTGACCAGAAATTATTTGTAAAACTTCACCAAAGTTTCTAATTATGTAAATCAGTCCTTTATCTATAAGATTTTAAACTTTGAAGAAAAAAATAATATTTTTCCTGTCTTATTTAACTAGTTATATGGAGCTCTAAAATACTGCTGCTTTCAGTTAGCCATTCAGGCTCCGCCCGGTCTATAATATTTTGATATGTAGGAAGCATATGTGTTTGTCACCTGCTTATATGGATATTTAGTTAGAATGTCTAGTTACATGTTTTAATTACTTTTGTGATGGATCATGTACACATATCATCTTACTCCTGTTGTTTTAACATGCTATGGCCTGACTAGTTTTGTGCTTCTTCAGGATACCACTTGCTTTACAGCCCATACCTCGATTTGAAAGCAGTTAAAGAATTATTATTCAGAAAGATGTAAATTAAGGACCTACATGGACGTTTGTACTTTTTTGCATCAGACTACAAAGAGGTAGTGGCAACAAGCATGCTTTCATGAACAGCTAGCTAATAATCCATGATACTAGCCCCTTAACATTAAGCACAGGACATTGGTGGTCATTCTGGCCTCCACTGAGATAGTATTAATTTACCTGGATTAGCTCTCCAGCCTAAGACCTGGAAGAGATCTTATCCTTACTCACTCCCTGTCTATTCACCAGGTGCCTAAGTCTGTTATGGAACCCAAGTAGCCAGGTGCTTGCTTAACATCTAACATACTTATTTATTTTACAAGTGTCCCTTTTTACTCATAACCTAGTGTAAACAAGACTATAACATTTGGTTGCCATTATTAAAAAATGCAGTACATTATAGAAATACTATTGATGTTTAGTTTTGAACAAATTGTAGGCCAATGAGGTAATGAAGTAAACACGTGCTGTAAATTAATGAATTACGTCTGTGAAAATTTTTTGCCTGCAGTACTGATTTTACTTTGTTTACAAAATAAAAACAATATAAATATTGCTCTTGTAAAAGTCTCAGCATTGACTATTGTACTCTGAGAAAGCCCTAGAATGACATATTAGGGTACAATGTGTAACTGCAAAAGGTTTAACTAAAGATACCTAGACATTTAAGATTGTTGGTAAGGTTTCAATATTGAGGACTGTGAAAAGTAGCCTCCACTGGTCATGAGTAACTGGTCCATAAATAGGAATGCAATTTGTTTATTTTTTTATTTATTTGTTTGCTTTTGAGTTATTTATATTTTTACTTAGTTACTTAATTTACTTACATTTTGTTGAGCAGGATAAACCCAATTGGGTCAGATGCATTCTCAAAGGAATTCAGGAAATCAGGAAAAAAGAACATTCTGGAGTGTGTGCAAAACAAAAAAAAAACAATGAACAGAAAGAGCAGTAGCAAATGAAAAAAAAAACATATATATATATATGTAGTTCCACTATAAGTTGATATGTGCAATTAAAGTAACATTCATCCATTCTGCTCCCATCCCATACTAAATGTGCCACCCTAGTACAAATAGTGTATATATAGCAAGGTGCAGCACCTATCTTTCTTTATGCTGAGCACTCCCTATGAAGGCAATTATATTTCCTAACATGCCTGTTGTATTTGCAGTAAATGCCTGTTGTACTTGCCATACATTATTTGCCTAAAATATTAAACAATATAGAATTGTATGTAGATTTTTAAACATCTTGACAGTTTACAGCATAACTTTCTTGGATGGTAACCATTTTTATATGGTGTATGACACTGCTTTCAACAAATATATATATAAATAAAGTACTACATGGTGCATTTAATAATTCATAAACCATGGGAAAACACATACCTATCCTGAATGCTTGTATGACAGCTGACTAGGTTGCTAGCATGCCAAGCTACATTACTTGTAACATGAACACTAATCATGGCACTCCCTCTGGTGCTAAAGCTTCCCCTAGAGTAGCTATACATTGTCTGCAATCTGTTCAGGGGCTGTACTGAAAGAAATGGGAGACAGTTACCCATTGCATGATAGACAGTGGTAGCTTGCTTTGGAGGTTTAAGCCATAGCTTACTTACAGTACATATGTGGTAGCTGTTCCATTGCTTCAACATCCCATCTGTCCAAAAAGTTGGAAATCCTACATTCTAAATCATTGTAATGGTGGTGGCATTCCACATGATTATTAGGTATGCTTGTAGCTTGTGTAACATCTTGTGCCATTCTGCTCTAGTGATCCAGGCATTTGCCTTATCTTGTGACTATTGGTATTGCTCATTAAGGACCCTTGGCTTGCAATGCTGGGAGGGGAGGTGGAGGATGTTTTTTGATTCTTCAGGATACTACCTATGTGATTTAAACTCTTTATCTGATGCCATACTTTACGCTGTAATATTTACAAAAAAAATGCTTCAGGATTTGCTGTCACATACGTTCTTACCTTACTAATGCACTGTGATGAGTAGCTCATTTATGCAGCAGGTGGTTGAAAAGTCCAATACAAGTAGTATATGACAGTGGCTGAACATAATAGCTGGAGGTGTGAAATATATGTAACAATGGTGTCACCCCCCCCCCCACACACACACACACACTGGCACTACTACTAGTAGGTGTACAACTTCCAGAATCCAGTGCATGGCTACCTGTGAGTGGGGCAGGTAGTGCAAGAAGTGTGGATGTGACTGTGGCAGATCATATTGCAGGTGACAGACCATGTCTGAGGGGTTTGTGCACTGTATCCAATTGCAGCAAGTAGCAGAAGTGATATGGATGCCTTAAATAGCCATGAGTATCTACTTTTGACCAGATTAAAGTGTGGAAATGGGAGTATAAGAAATAGAAGAAAAGGGTAAGCAAGCAGAAACAAGAACATAAGATAAAAAAGTGGAATGAGGAGGATGGAGGTGGTAAAAACATTTTTTTCAAGGACAGATGGCAGTTTTTCATGGATGAAGAGTAGGTAAGTTGTGGAAGGAAGTTTGGGAATAAGAGGAAGTTTAGAGATTTAAGGGAGGTAGCACAAGAAAACAGAAGTGTCTGACAGGGGATGCAGTGACAATGTGGGAGGAAGAGAAAAATGGTGTAGGATATATCAGATAAACTGAGGGAATACAATAGTGAGGGGGGATTGTACTACAAACAGGGATGGGCATAGATATAAAATAGGGGAATACCAGTTTGTGGTATAGTATGGGATTTCACAGATGCTTTCCATGCTACATTGGTTACTGGTAAAATTTGGTACTGGTTATCTATGTCGCCAGGTTTGATATTTAACATTCTATCAGTTTTCTCCCTTATAATGTCTCCCGGTAGTTAATGTGTAATAAAGGTGTCACCCCCCCCCCCACACACACACACACACACACACACACACTGGTACTATTACCAGTTGGTATACCAGTCCCAGAATCCAGTGCAAGGCTACCTGTGAGTTGGGCAGATAGTGCAAGAAGTATAGAGATGACTGTGGCAGGTTGTGGTGCAGGTGACACGCCTTGTGGGGTCAGTGCAAGTCTAGATGCTGCTGCTGCATATAAAACTTAAATAAATGTAAAAAGAATAAAACTGCAGCAGACCACCACTAAAAAAACACAGTTTAATGGCACTATAAAACGTATAAAAATAAAATCAATGTACTATAAAAATGAGTGCTTTCGGGCTCCTGCCCTTCATCAGATACAATAATGCTTCTAATACATAGATATTTAAATAGGTTTACCTATAAATAGTCACACGATGTATGTGCGAACAACATATATGTGAAAACAAATAAGGACACAGTCACAATAGCAACGTACAAATCAGCGAACACAGTGTCGAACTGACCTGCATAACATGACCATTATCCATATGGACCAAAATTCCCTATCGCTCTGGACCCAGGAACAAATGCTACCATGGGTCCCAAGGGGGGTGTAGGTCCAGTATTTAGTGGGATGGCATTGGATTTCAATGTGTCAACTGACAACATTCTGAATAGCCGACATTTCATCCCGCGACATTATCTATCGTTATTCTGACCATTCAACATATTTGTGTTAGTTATTTTCATGGTAAACCATTTTAATAAATGGCAGCTAACCAAGATTCAGTATTGCACCTGCCTATTTTTAAGGGTGGGCCTCATTGGGACAACTTAATTGAGTCCCGGATAACTATGAGCCAAAAGCTCTACTATAGGTTCATAGGTTCATCCATCTAGTTTCCTCACATCCAGTAATGTTCTTAATATCCCCTCCCCTAGCACTTATTCTCACATTACATATTGCTCTGAACATTAAATAGTGTCCTTCATTACTGGATATATGCCTATACAGAGTTATGCTCATTCTTATTCCTTATGGCCGATAAATGTTGAAGAATTCTGACCTTGAACATACAAGTGGTTTTGCCCATTTAAAAACTTAAACAAACTTGACACTGCTAAGTAAACAATATTTGTGGTTCTGCAATTGGCCCTAGCCCCAAACTGATAAACTTTACCTGTTGTGGGATGACAAAACTCCACTTCTTTGTTTATGTGACTACAAGATTTACATGAACCACAAGATATGGTCCCTTGTTTGTTTATCACCTGTTTTTGCTCTTCCTTCCCTTCATGGCTCAGAATCTCCTTTAAGATCTTATTCCTTCTGAAGCCAAACTTCAGTCTATCTCCCACTATTCCTCTCAATTTGTCATCAGTCATTAATATCCCCCAATTGTTCCTAATTATATTGCATATCCCATGTATGTTACTACTATAGATCAGCATAATCCTAACCTCCTGATCTCTAACCTCCTTCCTGCTCCTAGAACTGCCATCTCTGTTGTTACTCTTTAACCTATATTCCATCTTTGAACATGTCACATTATGTATTAGTCCCTCATTGAAACCCCTTGGCAGAAATTGCTATCTTCCTTCTCAAAGTCCTGTTCTTCTGTACAAATCCTGGACACCCTTCCAAGCTGTCCCATAATGATATTCTTAAATGTAAACCTCAGATGCATACTATCATATGCTAATATGCTATTTTTCCATCATTCCTTCCTATACAATGTAGTTTTAAAACCTTTGTCTTCTTGTGTTATTCTAACATCTAAAAAATCAATCATGGTCCTTGAGAAGTTAACAGAAAACCGAAGAAATGTGGTGGTCATTTCCAGATAAATTATAAAATTTCTTAGCTCTCTCTCATCGCTCTTTCACAACATAAAAATGTCATCCACAAAATGCCTGTATAGGCAAATTTCGACTCTCCCGGTGTTCTGTGTCCCTAACACAAATTGTCTCTCCCAATGAGATAAAAAACAAATTTGCATAAGTATTAGCACAGGGGGTGCCCATAGCCACCCCCTGTGCTTGTCTGTATGTATTATTGGCACAAGTAAATATATTATATTCCAATACCAACCCTAATAGGTTGGTTAACAATTCCAATCTCTGACCTTCTATCAGGTGCATGTCTCTTTGAAAATTAGCGGTGGCACTTATCCCATATTCATTGCTTATGACTGTAAATACATTTTTAACATTGTGTCACCATAATGTAATTTATTTTGCCATTTACTTTCATATATTCTTTCAATTAAGTTAAAAAATGACCTGTATCCCTAAGTATCTCTTCTACATGAGGTCTCAACGTATATTCCAGCCATATAGATATATTATCTTTAATCCACCCCTTTCCAGAGACAATGGGTCTGGGGGGGGGGGTTCTTAAATCCTTATGCACTTTTGGCAAGACTTTGAATATCGGGATAACCGGCTGTTCAATCCATAGATACTTCAACAAGTCCTCTTTCATTAACCCTATATTGGCCATATATTTCTACTTGTCCTGTACCTCACTAACCAATCTAGTGACTAAAATGGGTGAGATTCGAATAACTGTAGTCGCATCAGACAATAATTCTTTTAATTTGCCAAAATACATACTTCTGTTCATGACTACCACAGTTCTCCCCTTGTCTGCTTCTTTAATAATCAAATCTGTATTTCTCTGTAGGTCTTGGAGTTGTTGTGTAGTTAAATTAAAGAATTTTCTGTTGTTAACATCCTGTAAATATAACATGACCTCTTGCTCACAGCATTTTATGAAGGTCTGCATAGTTGAATTGAATGTTGGGACAAAACAACTGGGTTGTCTCAAAGCAAACTGACTTGGTTGGCTGTCTTTAGCATACATTTCTTTCAACATAACATTTCTGCCAAATAGCATAATATCCATAATAATTTCACTAAATTTACTGTCCCTACTGGGTACAAATGTTAGTCCCTTATTCAAAACAAAAAGTTCATCATCTGTAAGAACATGATCAGATAAATTTTAAACAATACAGTCACCGGTCACTGAGATATTCTCCTCTTCTTCGCTCCCCTCTCCTCGCTGTGCAGTCATTTCCACTCTCCCTTCTTTTTCACTGGGGCTGGTAATTGAGCGAAAAAATGCTCACTATTCTGTAACTTGGGTCTGGCCCCCAAGCACCTGTCATTACTACCAGTTCTAGCATCGATAGAGGGATTCTCTGTGGTAGCATCTGTTGTATTTATAACCCCTGCATCCACATTGGACGAAAGCAAGGCCACACCAGAGTCTCTATCCTTGCTGCTTTCATCCAGGCCTTCCAGAATCTCCGCCGACATGCCTCTCATGTTCATCTCTTTCTCACTCATTGTTGGACGTGCCCCTGTCATCATCTGACGTCCTCCCTCATTAGTTTTCTCTCTGGGGACATCATGGTTGTTCCGGCCACCTAGAACCAGCCTCCTGGATGGCTCTGTGGATATTGTTGCTGCATTAGTATTCACGGTAACATTCCTGTTGTTTTCCATTGGCCAAACAAATATTTGACCTGACATGAAGGCACCATCGTCTCCCTGTGATTTTTTGGCATTCTGTTGTTGCATCCTCTAGTCTTATAGGTTCATAGGTTCATAGATTAGTACTAGGCTAACTGCCCTTGCGAGCCATTTTAAGCCTAGTCAATTATCCCTTGTGAGACTCAAACCCTGCACCTTGTGTTTGTAAGGCAAACACCTTAACCATTAGGCCACCCTATAGTCAAAAAAATACAATACGCCTCATCCAGCCTTTTCACATATCTTTCGTCCTTAAATTCTGTCTCTAGCTTATGCTGCAATGACTCCACCACCTCTTGTTTATCTGTTCTTCCCCCGGTGCAAAAAATTCTAACAGCAATGTCATATATGAAAAACCCATATTTATGTTTATTTGTTGTCATTTGGCTAACAGTTCAGGATAATGCTCTCCTAGGGTGGGCATGCAGAATACCCTCATGCCCCTTGGTACTATACCAAATTTCAAACAAGCCTCAAAGTGGTTTCTTTGCCATTGCAAGCGTTTTAGTCTATTGACTTTATATGTAAAGTCTCTCAAAGTCTCTTCAAAATTATGTTCTATAGCTGTACTTACAGGTCCCATGACTCATCTCTCTGTGCTAACATGTAAATCCAAACTCAACAGTGGATTACCCACCGTAACCAAGGTCATTCTAGCTCTTTCAGCCAGGTACATGATAAAACTCTCAGTTCAACTTCTTTCTCTTTATTCAAAACAGTTGTATCCTCCATAGTGTGCAAGGTCCCAAAACACACAAAAAAGCCAAGCAAAAAGGATGAATGAAGATACCTCACCGAAGGTCTGACTGCCAAGCACCAACATCCACAATGTAGAAAGAATAAAACTGTAGCAGACCACTTGGCAGTCAGACCTTTGGTGAGGTCTCTTCATTCATCCTTTTCACTTTACTTAAATAAATGGAGAGAAACAAAATAATAAACAAATCCAAAACACTGGAGCAACAGAGGAAGACACCAACCAAAAATAATGAACAAAATAAATGTATGTAATAGAAAGGATAGTAACAAAGAGGGTGGGGGAGAAGGAAGCAGACATAGAATAAAAAAATTAAACTGACATTTATATTTCCAATGACAAAGTTGCATGTAACAACAAAAAGCTTCACCACTTGCCAAGGCTTTTAACATGCACAGTTGATAGGGGGGCTTGAAGCCATAGCCATCATCATCTGCATTCTGAGAGACAGTATTAACCTGCTGAGTTACATGAATAACCCAACAGTTACAAGTAGTTCAAGACACAGTAATGGGACTTGTGAGACAAATGTACATATAATAATAAAGATGTTGCTTAGACATACAGTACATTACCCTCACAGGTGCTATAATCAAAGGAGACAAGTATACTGACAAAGAGCACATGGGATAATGCATGCACAGACCCACAAACACACACGCACACACACACGTGCGCACACACACACACACACACACACACACACACACACACACACACACGCGCGCGCATGCACGCATACTCACACCTCCAGAACACTGATATGCAAGTTGGCCTCTTTGGGGGACCAAGTGCCTTTGACTGTTTTTCCAGGAAGTGCCCCCCCCCCCCAATCTGGAAGCATCAGTGGTCACTATGGCCTTGGGCTGAGGGAGGATGAAAGGATGACCTTGTAACAGCTGTTGTGACTGCCTCCACCAGGAAAGGCACCATTTGTGTACCTCAGTGATTATTATCTTCACTGACATGGGTTGAGAAAGCATTGGCCATTGTGTTGCTAGAGTCCATTGTAGAAGTCTCATGTGGAATCATGCTAAAGGGACTAAAATTATTGCCACTGACATTGAATCCAGGACTTGCAGACTCAACTGGGCTGAAAATTTGGTAGTGCAAATTATTTTCCTGACCTGCATCCTTATTGTTTGCACTCTTCATGATGGAAGAGAAGCTACCATATATTCTGCATTGAACACTGTTACTATGAAGTCTAATGTTTGGGTTGGTTGTAAATGAGACTTGTTGTAATTTAAGGTTATTCAGAGATATGAACAGAGCTGTAACATCTGATCTCGAGCTTCTATCAGTTGATGCCTGGTCTAGTTGGTAATGAGCCAGTCATCTATATATGAAAACACCCGGAATCCTTGCAGTCTCAAGTGAGCAGCTACCACTGCCATACACTTGCTGAACTCCCTGAAGGCTGTGATGAGGCCAATGGGCAGTGCTCTGAACTGATAATAAATGGCTCCCAGCTGGAAGTGTAAGTTCCTTCTGGACCCTTAACCAAACTTTTTTTCTGTGACAGGGAGTGACTACTTGAAAAATGGAGTTAAGAGTTACAAAATGTACACTTTTGATAAATATTGGATTTAAAACCATCTTGGGTTTGTGAAATAGTGGTATCCAAATAATGTATTCTTCTAGCATTGCATTCATATGTGAATTCCAAAAATTCAGTAGTATTGTTTAAATATTCTATAAATCTGGGTATTTCCTCTATATTACCCTTCCATAAAATAAATATATCATCCAAAAACCTTATGTATTATTGCATGTTACTCCAAAAGTCACATTGAAAAAGATGTTTGAATTCCCAACCCAATAGCACTATGTTGGCTTATGCAGGGGCACATGCTGCCCCCATTGGTTAAGGGACAGGCGATCTGGATAGCCAGTATGTCGTGTCAGTTCTAGGATGTCAGAGAGGAATTATTCAAATTAAGGGGCATGTTTTTGGAGAGATATTATTCCAAGAATATGGTGGATGACATTATTGAGGGAGTGTATAGTGAATAGTAAATAAGGTATAAAACACTTTTGGGTATGGGTATTTCCCACACAAATAACCATGACATTTCATCTGTATTCACAAAGTACCAAAAGGCTTGTATTGTACAACACAGTCCCATCTCAGGGGAAATAAGAAATATTATCAAGAAAAACTGGAATATATTTAAAGTGAATATGGATGTCAAAAGAGTGGTGGGGGAAGAACCTATATTTATTAGTAAAGTGGTTAGTAATGTAAAAAAGACATTTAGAAAACAAGGTGGATAAAAACAGAATTTCTGGTATAGGTACAAAACCCTGTGGTAGGTGTAGCCAATGCCCTTACATTATTAAATATTTGGATACCATTTTGGCAAATCAAATGAAAACCAAAATTAATTTTAAGAAAGGGAACTGCCTCACTACTAGGATAGTTTATTTGGCCAAGTGTGAAACATGTAATGGATTTTATGTTGGAAAACTGAGAGTGACTTGAAAAATAGAATTTATGAGCATAATTTTGAGATTATAAACAAGAAAGAAACCAAAGCACTGTACAGACATTCCTTAGTTTGCAATGGGTTTGTTAGATTCAGATTTGGTATATAGAATCTTTAAATACTGACTCCAGCGGGGGAGAATGGAAAAACCTCTTGTGTAAAAAGGAATTACAATGGCAGCTGAGATTGGCTGTAAATCTTCCACCTGGGCTGAATGATTCTATCTGTATAATGCCAGTCTTAAAAGAGAAGGCTGACAAGTCATAAAGCAGGTTATGCATTTTCTATTTGCATTTTGTTGAAAGAGTGATGGTAAAAGCAAGTTTTTAGTGTTTTTTGTAATTTAATGTTTTTTAAACTGACACAGAAAAATCTTAAACAAGTTGTACTGATGCACAATGTTTTATATAATATTTTTTAATGTTTTCTTTTATTCATTCTTCAATTTTGGGATCTAATTCAGCTTATGGACAGTACATGTGATTCCTACTTTGGCTGGTATTGGTATATGTTTAACCAATGGTACATGTTTTTTATGCTATTTAAATGATTTAATCACATTTTACACACATTCTGATGAAGTCTCCATAGGGAGGAAGGAAATAACCCAATATTGTGTGTTTTATTAACAGTACAATTGGAATTTGTGTTGCTAACCTCTGCTGGTGTATTTACTTATGATTATTGGTCTTGGATTTATAAACGTACTGCACCTTTTCTTTGGTAAAGACTAACAAAATCTCATATAATGACCAAATTAACACATGGATTTTTATAAAGAAAGTACTTCAGGGATCTACCATGGCATCCTTACAATTCTATATACATGTAACTAATTTACCTGAGTAAGAAAAGTCCTGTTGAGTTAAATGTGCATGCATATATATAGACAAATAATTACATAGATAGATACATAGATAGATAGATAGATAGATAGATAGATAGATAGATAGATAGATAGATGTAGATATAGATATATAAGAAAATGAGAAAGAAATAATTTAAAACTACAAGAATTTTACCAAACAATTAACTTTAATTTCTTACCCCAAATTTCTCCATTATTAAATGAATGGTGAAAGTGATGTTTCCTAGACATTTTGATTAATGAAATATGAATAGAAGGGCACTGTAAATGATGTTTAGTTACATAAAAAATATAAAGGGACACTGTTGTACACCACTACTCTCTCCAGCTGATCAATACCACAAGAATCAGAAGGCCAGTGAACCTAATAAAACATACTACATTTTATTAAAACAAAAAAAATGCAAAAATTAAGTCTCTTAGCACCTCGGCTGTTAAACCTTTACAGAGTAAAGGGGCATACTTTATATATTGTGTACATAGTTATAACGTTTATTGATTTATTTTTTTAGAAAGCTGTTTTTTGTAAAGAAACATAGCTCTGATTTTATTATAATGAATCATGCAACATAATAGTAGTTTTATATCTGGACGCACAGATGGAAATGCTGTTGTTCAGATGCTGTAAATATTTGTTGATCTCAACTTATACATTAATAAAGAAAATAAAACTTATAGAAAATGTCAAGGATGTGAACCCCAACAGACAAGAAAGCCCAGCATTGTAGCATGATGCATCATGGTGCATTTAGTTGCCTGAAGTCAACAGTTTCAGAAAATGCTAAGTAATGAGCAAAAATTAGTTTATCAGTGAAAGATACATTACTAATGAAAGGCAACTTATTTATTTTACAGTAGAACAAAATGTATTCAAATGGACTAAATTCAAAGATAAGTTACAAAGTATTTTTATGACAGTTATAGCTTCTAAGCATTTCAGGTCAAAAGTAATATATAATTATTTTATGTTTTTTTTTCCCTTAAGAATTGATAGTGTAATGTGATTTTCTAGTGTGACTGTTCTCTTAGGAAGCTAAGAAAATAGGACAACATACTTTTTGAAATCAAATGTATCATTATACTATTTATTTAATTTCTATGTAATGTCTTCTTATTTAGTGCATCTATCATAAATTGTAGTAATACTACACACTACTTAGAAAGAGCAAATGAAATTCAGAAAATAGTGATACATCTTGGTATACCAGCAACCCAGCTAGTAACTGCTGCTTGCTCCATATACGTTCTCACTCTTAAATAAAGCTCATGAAAGTTCATTGCACAAAATTTGTTTTGTCTCTACCCAAGCAAAGTTACATGATTGTGAGAGACAGCCAATGACTCCCCAGTTGCCAGCACTGAAGTCTCCCTCAGTAACAGTAATAATTAAGTCGTTATTCTGATTTCTGAAAGATCATTTAAAATGTGATTATATAATCTGATGTTGGTTTAAGCACAGGATAAAGAAATTACTAGGTCATATAATCAAGAACCATTCACAGCTGAAACAAGGCTAACAATTTACCTGAAAATTCTATCATGTATTGTGCATTTTAAAAATGTGGCCAGTACAGCTTTAGAATGTCAGCACCAGCACCAAATAGTTATGTATGATCAAGAATGAAAGCTATAGCGTGGCCAAGATGTCCACAAGGTAGCAGCATTTTTTACTAGTTCTGTCTTTCAAATTCATTCCTGACAAGAATTTTAATTCCTATTTATCCTAAAACTGGATTTTTTATCCTAAACACATTTTTTAAACACTATATTAGGATAATTTTTAAAAGAATTTGCTTAAATATTACATTTTCCTGTCAACAAATCTACTAATAATCTTCAGTAACAGAACAACATGAGCCATAACAAATCTTCTCAACAAGAATCTTCATTTAAAAAAGAACTTCAATCATTAATATCTAATATACAAGAACTCTCTTAAAAACTAGACAAAATGGATATGAAAATAGATAATTTTAAGGAGAAATGTATGCAGCAAATGGATATCATACATGAAGACCTCACTCAACAGAAGAAACAAATATCAGATATAGAAACTGCTATGAATGACATTGATACCAGAACAAAGGAGAATGAGCATAATGTTGAATTTCTATTGAAACAAAATACTTTACTTCAATTAAAAGTAGATGATCTATTCTAGAGAATATATCTCGAGGAAGTAATATAAGAATATTTGGCTTACCCGAAGGTATTGAAGGATCAGATATGGTGAAATTTCTATCTTCTTGGTTGCCTCAAATTTTGGAATTACCAGAGACTCTCTCATATGGTGTCGAAAGGGTGCATAGATCCTTGGCAATGTCTAAAAATAACAAGTCCAATTTTACTAGATCTGTAAATGTGAAATTTCTTTCTTCACATGACAAAGAACTGGTATTAAAAACAGCTTGGGCAAAATCACCAATCAAAATAAAAGACAAAATCATTAGATTTGATAATGATTATTCCCCAGCTGTAATCTCTAAAAGAAAATTATTTTTACTTTTACTCAAAGAACTTAAGAAACAACAAATTAAAGCTAGCCTTTTATTTCTAGCAAAACTAAAAATCTTTTTTCAAGATGGTCAAAAAACCTTTGAAGACTTGGATACTGCAATTTTATTTATTAAAAACAATAAAATAATAGAAAGAATTGAAGATATGGAAGGGGCTTCCACTAGTCTCAAAAGAAACGCTGAGAGCAACACTTGGAAAACATTTGATTCTAAAACGAAGCTAAAGAAGTGACTTATACACATAAGGTCATTTAACCTTTTTGGTTTTGTGATACTTAACTGTGGATAATCTTTTTGAATATAAGTTTCTAGTTACAAAGACCCTATAAATTGAGGAAATGAATCTGGATTTACAGGTGAGCTATTTAATTTTGTTTATTGTAACATGTGTTGTTGTTTTGTTTTATTATTTTCTCTATGCCTTTTAATGATATCTTGCTCATAAAAAATGGTTGTGGTAATGTAACGTATTTCATTTGGCTTATTGGTTTTGTACTAACAGTCCATAGTATACATCTAGTGTTTTGTTTGTTCTTATGATTTGGTCATATTATTCTGTCAGATGTCTATAGAGGGGTTGCCTCTGTGGGTGTTATCTTTCTTTGAAGCCATACTACTTCGTGGATGCCGTGTAGTGCTGGTTAGATATGCTCCAATGCTTGATGTGCGTTGAAAAGGTGTAAGGCAGCATCGTGGAAAATGGCTGTATGTGTTTTATTTTCTTTTTTTGCTGGTGATTTGGTGTTGTTGGTTTGGGAATGGTTATGTACTTTTTTGGACTTGTTTGTATGTCAGTCAGGTGCTGGTTGCTTCTCTGGTTGATGTGTTGGTTGCCTGCCCGTACGCGGATGGTGAAGTGTTCTTTGGGTTTGATAGATAAAGTGGCATGAAAGGTAGTGTTTCGGGAGTATGTTGGTATTGATTTCTTATGTTTATGCTTGGTAAGGACAGCCGGTTGCTAGCTAAGATTTCTTTGTATTTATTGTTTTAATGTAGATGGGAAAAGCTGGGATGGTGACTAATGTGGTAGCTGGTTCTGTTGGCAATAGTTGTGTGCTTTGACTATTTTCATCTGAATGGCTTGCTTCGTGGTGTTAAGCTCTCAAGTAGCAGTTGTTTTTAAATAATGAAAGAGAAAATCCTTTGAAAAGTATTACCATTGGTTGCCCGCTTCACATACAAAAAATAGACATTTGGATTGAGCTCGAGAGGTTCAGTTGTGTTACGAACGACCCTGCCAGATGATGAGACGCTCCCTCACATAAATAAATGTCCAGGTTTGACATTTGACCTTGGACTCTGTCTATTCACGTAGACTTGGAACTTTGAGATGCTGGCAAGAAGATGGGTGAAACAGCTGATTCCCTAATTAGAGACAGTAACAAGATACTTCATTTTTTGAATACTTTCTGTTCATGTCATTCTCTTTGCCACTAGATATATTCTGTTTATGCCATTTACAAAAAGACATTGTGAATATAATTCATGAATCATCTTTAAGAATTTAATAAATAATATTTAGATGTTTTCAAAAACATGTTTTGTTATTTAGGATCCTGTATGCTTGCAATAGCAGTAAATTGCATAAACTATGACTTAGTTGGCCTCAGTCCAATTAGCATCTCAGACACAAGAAGACCCGAATAAAGGATGTAGAAGTAATTGGCTGGTATGGGCTCATTTATCCTGGGGATGTGAAGAATGGTGGTGTCAATTAGTTGGTTACCACTGTACAAGTGATGGCTTGCTTGACACTGGAAAGGACGGGATGCAGAATGTGCTCATATTATCCCTAGCTGGTGATGATAGCTCTTTTTAACTTATATAAAAGAGAATCCATTTTCATTTGAAGGGTGTAAAATGTCCCTAACTGTGAGATGGTTGTGTCAGCCATCAGGAAAGGAGGATAGGGCCTTAACAGAAATGCTATCATTGACTGGTCACTAGTAGAAGCTAATTCCACCTAATACGCAACTTCTCAGTGCTTCTGTGGATCACTAGTGATATCTGCATTGCTTACTGTGCTTATTTCCTTGTTTCACTTGAAAGAAAGTTACTGTTTGTCGTTTTTGCATTTAGTTACTTCTAACACATTGCACTCAAGTTACCTGGCACTTGCTCACTAAAGCAATTATATAAGTCAGCACTAAAAATTAAAAGCACTACTCCCTCACTCCCCACTGGCCCTTGTTTTCAATTAAGGATTTCCCAATATTATTCTAGCATGTCCAAAGGTCAGTTGTCAATCTCCTCTCCGGTCCAGCTGGTGAATCTGGGAATCTTGAGGCAATGTTATAACTGCCTCATGTACACAGACAACCCTCTCCTCCTCCCACATAACACAAATACTTGCGAGAGATGCAGCTATTTAGCCAAACTGGAGGCTGAGCTCTCTCAACTCAGGACTGACATAATGCTACCACTCCACTGAATCAAACACATAAACACACAAAGACATACTCGGAGGCTCTGAGTAAAAATTTACCTAAACAGCAGAGGCCTCCAAAGCAGACACCCAAACAACTGCTACCTCAAGACACCCCACAAGCAACACATAAACCACAAAAGCAGTGTGCAAAGCAGTCACAGCCCTTAAGGCCAAATACAACACCAAACATACTTGTCATAGGCGACTCCATAGTCAGACACACTGACGTCCCACTCACCAGGCTGAACAAGGAGAGGGTCACAGTAAGCTGCCTATCGGGCGCTAGAATCCGCCACATAACACAAGCACTCGGGTCACTCCACGGCAAGTACAAATATGACACAGTCATTGTCCATGCTGGTGTGAACGACCTGAGACGTACCTCCCTGGACTACATGAAAAGAGACATAGAGGAGCTCTCTGATTATGTAGCCCAGGCAGGTATGACCCTAACCCTGAGCAGTATCCTTCCTTCACCAAGAATGATGCCACAATATAGAGACAAGATGATCAGCTTTAACAATTGGCTTAATGTCTGGTGTCATTCAAAGGGGATCCAGTGTCTGTCTGCCTGGGATGACATGCTTGACAAGCCACGCTGCTCGCAAGGGACGGCTTGCACCTGTCACCCTGGGATTCGGATATTGGCTAAGGCTCTTGCCACCCCCATTGTGCCTTTTTAGGCAAGGCTCAAATTCTAAACCTACCACCCTAGAAAACAAAAATGGGAAGAAACTGAGGGTAATGCTGCTCAATGCCAGAAGTCTAAATCTCAAAATGCACGCACTCGAGGCCCTTCTCAGTATGGAGAACATCGATGTCTGTGCTGTAACTGAAACCTGGTTCAAGGCTCCTGAGAGCACCCCGGCACTATTAGGTTTTACCTCATATCATGCGTTCCAGCCCCAAAACCCGGACCACACCACAAAAGGAGGGGGTGTATCCATATTCATAAAGGATACCCACACCTCCAGGTTGGTGGCAATGCACAGAGCTTCGGAAACCATCCAGGTGCAACTAACCATAGGCAAAACTGCTCTACAAATTGTAGCATGCTACAGGCCACCCTCTCAAACTCAGGAACCCCACACAGCCTTCCTGAAGACACTGGAGGGTTTAAATGTATCTCCAAACACCATCATATTGGGTGACTTCAACTACCCGAATATAGACTGGGAACATTACTCAAGCCCTAACTTTCTAGCCCAACGGTTCCTGGAGTTCATAAATTCAAATGCCATGGAACAGCTAGTCACTGTTCCCACGAGAGGAGAAAATATACTAGATCTCATTGTCACAAACATGGGGACAAAATGCTCCACACCGGAAGTATATCCCTCATTGGTGAGATCTGATCATAAACTAATCTCACTGGAAATCCACATTCCCGCCCCCCCCCCAAACAAAAGACCATAGTGAAGAACTTCTCTAAAGCAAACTTCACACTACTCAAGACTGGTGTGGTATCCTTCAAGGCCCCTGAGCCAGAGGAAACCACAACCCAAGCTGTGGAAGCCCTTACAAATGCCTTCTATGAACACCTCCAGGACTGCATGGATCAGGCAATCCCAAATAAAACCAAGACTCTTTCCACAAAGGGCAAACGTCCAGTCTGGTGGACCCCAGCCATTAACAAACTTTACAATAAGAGGAGAAAGCTATTACATGATAGAACAAAATCCATAAAAGGGAAGTCACCCTGATCATTATTAGTAAAAAATACGAGCACTCATAAAATCAACTAAGGCCAATTCTGAGAGAAAAATTGCCATGGATTCAAAGGACAATCATAAGGCCTTTTTCAGCTATGTTAGGAACCTGGGTGGAAACTCCCAGATATGCTCAGAATTAGTCCAAAATGATACAAAAATCACTGAACCCACAGACATTGCCAACATACTGGCAGACAGGTTCAGTGCAAACTTCACCCCTCTCCCCTAAAGGAGAGATAACTATCCCAGCCGAGTGTAGCCTCCCGGACATCTCAAATGCGCAGGTGAAAGCTGCTCTCTCTAAAGCAGAAAACACAGCATCAATGGGACCGGATGGTGTCCCCGGCTGTGTGCTACACGAGCTAAATGAGGAATTAAACCCGCACATAAGGCAGCTGTTTAATCTCAGCCTTACCACAGGATACATGCCCAAGGAGTGGCGTACTGCAACTGTGGTCCCACTCCACAAAGGCGGCGCCTCTACGGACCCTGGTAATTACCGCCCCATAAGCTTAACAAGTCTAGTCTGCAAAGCTATGGAGAGGATCATAATGGAGCTCATAAACAAAGATATAGGGGACTTGCAGACATTGGACCCGACCCAGTTTGGCTTTGTCAAGGGAAGATCATGCCTTTTGAACTTGGTCGACTTCTTCGAAACAGTCACCAAGGCCATTGATGAGGGAAAGGCAGTCCATACAGCCTACCTTGACCTTGCAAAGGCTTTCGACACCATACCCCACTCGGGTATTGTAGAAAAACTCACCAGCTTAAATATAAACCCATATGTCACAAGATGGGTTGCAAACTGGCTTAAGGACAGAACCCACAGGGTTAGAGTTGCTGGCGCTGTGTCAGACACCAAGCCGGTCACAAGTGGTGTCCCACAGGGCTCGGTCCTTGGCCCCCTATTGTTTGGCATCTACTTCTCAGAAGTACAGGCCAACATAGGAGGACTTTGGCTGACAAAGTTTGCAGACGACTGCAAACTGGGCGCCATAGTGGAAAGTGCATCAGACATGGATATCCTTCAGAAGGGACTCATGGAAACAGATAGCTGGTGCCAGAGCCATGGCCTGAAGTTAAACGCCAAAAAATGTATAGTCATACCCTTCGGGAAAAACAAGGTAACCCCAAGCTACCATATAGGTGGCAATCCACTAAGCACAGAAGAGGTTATCAGGGACCTGGGGACCCAGGTTGACAGTGGCCTTTCTTTTGACACTCACGTTGCTAAAGTGGTTAGAAAGACCTTCTACATTGCCCACCTGATCATGAAGGGATTCACATCCAGATCTAGTGAGGTCATTGTTCCCCTGTACTCTTCACTTATCAGACCAATGATCGAGTACAATGCCCCATTCGGGATGTATCTCACCCGACATCTGCAGCAATTGGAGAGACCCCAAAAGTTCCTCACCAAAAGGATAAAGGGACTCCAAAATCTGTCATATGCTGCCAGATTGAAGAAACTCCAGCTCTATTCAGTCGCATACCGTCTGCTCAGAGGTGACATGTGCCTGACATACAAGGCCATGTCCAACCCGAATTAATGGACATGCTCCACCTCAAAAAAATCCAAATCCACCAAAACCACTAGAGCAAGCGACTTAAACCTTAGCACGGATATAAATAGGATATGCTGGAGGGATAGATTTATCACTCAGAGACTCCCTATGCTGTGGAATAAAATCCCAGTCCATGTGAGGCAGAGCACCTCGCTGACTCTGTTCAAGAGAAATCTAGACCTGTGGATGGGAGATCGTAGGTTTACCCCGGGAATCATCTCTGTGTCACTGCTGGACAGAGGCACAACAAACTAATGGGCACAGTATTTTTTCATATAAGGGGTGGCGTAAGCCACAAAAATTTGGGCTAGGCTTATAAATGCCTTAGGGCAGATAGCCTAGTATAAACCTATGAACCTATGAACCTATAAAATAATGCTATGGATCCTTGAATGACAGCTCTGCTGGTAAGATGTCACATCTGTGCAGGGGATATCCAGTATAGAGAAATAAATGGGTTCAAGACCAGTAGAAGGAAGGATGATGGTTGGGAATCACGGAGATAAAAAGTATACAGCAAAAACACATTTTCACAGTTTGTGTAACCTTTAACTTTCCGCTAATTAACTTTTTGGTGTATATTTAACTTGTCATTCTATAAACAAATAAACCTAGTTTCCCTCCATTTACTGTTGGAACAGGAATTGAAATACAATAACTGCATGTTTAGGCTGTAAATTGTTTCCTTTTTCTAATCATTTAACTCTTTAATAATTCTCATCACATTTTAAGAAATATTTGGATACAATTAATTGGTAGTTTTCTTACTACACTGCTTATAGACTATTACATATCATTTTGGCATGCATTTTTGTGTTTCTTATGTATTAACTCAAAGCATTTTAAATGAGTTAAATGACTTATGCATCTGTTAGCAGGTCTTACTTCAGTGCTTTATCTCTGATGTTATGTATTGAAGAAAAAAAACCTCTAAGTGAGCCTACATTCTCTTTAACCACACTTATTTATCTGAAATCTACAGTCTTGTGCAAGTGCAATCCATACTGTTTCCCAACTAACTTTATGGATGTTCATTAATGCCACATAATTAAATTATAAGTTTAATATACCACAAGAAAAATGAAAAGCAACTCTTTTATATACCTTTTTGGTAGTTCTGACATTGCAAAGAAATTACACCCAAAGCAGCTTTTAGTGAACATAGTTAGTTATTTTCTCCTCTACTGACCAATCATAGATTTACATAGGATCATAGGAGGTTACAAAGCTAATAGCCCTGGGATCCTTATAAGTCTAGTCATGTTTCACTCATTTCTTATTAAATAATAGAGATACAGACTATATTTTCATGCAGAAAAAGATTAATATTGACTGCTCCTATCTAACAAGACACAGGTGAAACTCCCAGGATTAATTTGCTGTTTCTCATCCAATTGTCTAAAATTATGCATATATAGAGTCATTGAGAAGTTCTTTTTGACTTGAATTGAGAATTTCTCTCAGAGGAATGGCGACATTCATGAGACATAATGTCTCTCTGGGAAATTGTGTTGAGGACGCAGGCTGAGTTGGGGTCCTTAAAGTGAGTGAATTTTGCCCCTTGTGACTTCTAGATATGAAGCAATTTTGTTAAGGCAGGAACAGAGATTGCTCTATAGGTAAGGCACAGGTCACCTCTAAAAAGTTTATACTACAAAGAGTACTGTGACAGTAATTTCAGTTTGTTCATGTATGCCATGTACCTGAATTTTCATATTGAGAGATCTTAGTGGTCTCCTCATTTGCTGCAGATGTCTGGTAAGGTACATATCTATGTGAGCATTGTACTCTATTATTGGCATGACAAGAGATGAGTATGGGGGGGGTTATATTTTTTTTCACTTCAGAAGCAATGCTATTACTTATGAGATGTGTAATGTGAAAGGCCTTCCTTGCTACTGTGGACACAAGATGATCAAAATAATATTATTTTGACTTTATTTTATATGCAACGTTTAATTTACAGCATGGCTTAGGAATATATATAAATGTATGGAGGTTAAACATTAGAATATGAACTACGGTTATGTTGCTCCAATTGTTTCATTTAGACGTTTCACATATTTAATCTTGATTTTTTTTGGTAGAAGTTTTTCAGATTCATCAAAAGGCTATAAAGAATATGAGCAACAGGGATTTTATAATTTTCCTAACAACATGTTTAACTGCTGAATACCATGCTTTTGTGTATCCATTTCTTGTTTTATCCTGTTAGTATAAAGTGTTCACATGAATTAATGTAAAAATGTTTAATTACTACAAGATGCTGATATGTTGCTAGTACTCAGGAAATGTTTAGAACATGATAATCTAGATGGGTTGTTTATGATTCATAGTTCAATGAAATGAACAAACGTTTTTTTACACCTGCTTATTGCGTTAGCAACATTTCACATATTAATAGTAGTATTGCTACAGTTTTGTATTTTTACCTGAAGATAACTTTATTTTTTAGACAGTAGCTGGTTTAATGTTGCTACTAGATTAAGGGTTAATTTAGGTAATACTATGTCACCTAGATTGGGAGTTTTAAACTTCAGAAGGGGTTGGATTGTAAATATTGTTTTACTAATCAGTTATGGTGTTATTTGTTTGAAAGTTTTATTGTTGTTCACCACTAATTTGAATAGTAAGTTCTTTTGAAGAAGTCTGGAGATGATTATTTTTATTCCATCTGGGAAATCTCATACTAAATTACTAGAAATTAATGTAATATTAACACCTGATGGTCAATTCTCTGATTTATTTTGTTTAATCTTAAATGACAGCTATAAAAAGTATTTCCATTAACATTAATGGCTTAAATAATCCAGGTAAGAGAGGTAATTTATTTAGATACCTTAAACTTCATAAATCTCAAATAATATTTTTACAAGAGACTCACCTACTCTTGGAGGATTTATCTAAACTAAATAATAAATCTTATTCTGTTTTAGTAAGCTCTGAACATCTTCAAAAAAAAAGAGAGGAGTAGCCATTTTGTGGAATAACTCATTACCATTACCCAAAAATAATAGAGAGTTATAAAGACAATAAAGGAATGTTTTGTGCTATAACTTTGGAACTAAATAAAAAAATGATATTGGATTCCAGGTATAGGTACTAACGTGGTTAAACAACATTTAGATCAAACTGTGCATTTTACAAAAGGAAAATCAATAATAGCAGGGGACTTTAATTGTATATTAGATCATAAAGATTATTCTAATAAAGGTAAAAGGAAGATCTCGTCAGCTAAGAAATTAAGAGATTTTATTGAAATATTTCTTTTAAAAGATATTAATCATTTTATGACTCCAAATTCATTATTTTATACTTTTTATTCCCACAGACATAATACATATTCTAGAACTGATAGAGTTTTGGTTTCCATTGACCTATTAGATTTTCTAAGTAATACAAAAGTAAAAACATTCCCTATTTCTGACCATAATGCTATTATTTTTTATCTCGATATTAACAATGTCTCTACTATTCAAACTGAAAGAATACCAGCTTATATTACAAAGTTAAAATAATTTAAAGAATTCATTATAATTGAAATTCAAAAATTTTTACAATTGAATAATTCAAATGACATATCAAAAAAATATATATGGGATGCTTTAAAAGCATATCTATATGGAAAAAATATGAACTGGTATTATAATAAAAAGAAATTATGGGATAAAAAACTTTGTGATATACAACATAAAATAGATAATCTAATTCTCAATCAAAAAGTAGATACAGATACTACTGATAATCAAATAGAAATAAACTCTCTAAATAATAAATATATTGAAATATTAAACCATAAAACAAACATAATTGCAGAGAAATATAAAATAATTAATTATTCAAATAACCCAAAATCTTTAAAGTTATTGGCTAATAAAACTAAAAGATTAAATAAAATTAATCATATCAAAGAAATATTCTCTCCTCAAAAAAAAAAAGATGGTAACTAATCTTCACAACATTCTATCAGAATTTAGAATTTTTTTAACAATATCAACCAAAATTCTAACACAATAGATCCTAAAGAAGATATAAAAACCTTTGTTAGCAAATATACTAATAAAAGACTATCTACTGAACAGAAAGATATTATAGACAAATCTATTTCCTTTAAAGATATTCAAATACAAATTAACAAATTAAAACAAAATAAAGCCCCAGGAAATGATGGCATCATTCTAGAAATGTATAAAATATTTCCTAATATGGCACTAAAATGACTTCATGAAGTCTTTAACCTCGCACAAAACCTTATCAAAACCCCTCCTTCTTGGAAATACACTTTTATTTCTCCCATATTAAAACCAAACAAAGATCCAACCAAATATTCCTCATACAGACCCATTTCTTTACTCAATGTAGATTACAACATGTTCATGTCTATTTATGCTGATAGATTAAAACAATTTTTATCTAATTTGATTGACGATGATCAAACAGGATTCATAGTGAATAGGAATTCATATGATAACATATAAAGAACTTTAATTTTGATTCAATCAATTAAACAATTAAATAAAAATTTGACTTTGATTAGTTTAGATATTAATAGTGTGTTTGATTCTATTAACTGGAATTATTTATTTATCCTATTAGAAGAACTAAATTTTTTTCTAATAAATTTATAAATCTCATTAATCAGTTATATATAGATAGGCAAGCATACATTAAAATTGGCACAAGTATATCACAAAATATACCGTTAGTTAAAGGCACTAAACAAGAATGTCCGTTGTCCCCTTTATTATTTACACTAATTATGGAACCATGGGCAAACCTAATAAGATGGGATAACAATATAACAGGCTATCATTTAAATTCCACTTCATTATATAAAACACAATTGTTTGCTGATGACATTCTTCTCACCTTGGCTGATGAAAATACATCTATCCGAGCCCTCTTTAGTAACATAAATCTTTTTCAAAGGAAATCTGGTCTAACTTTTAATAATAATAAAACACAAATTCTCTTAATTGGCCAAAAACAATTTAATTTACATGATGATTATAAAAAATATCTTACACAATCCGATCAAATTCTTTATTTAGGCATTTCAATAGCTAAAAATATTAAGGATATCATACAAATTAACTATAACAATTGTCTTACAATAATTGAAAATTTAACAAAGAATTAGAATAGAATAGCTTTCTCTATGGATGAAAGACTCACTATTATTAAAATGATTTTTCTCCCTAAAATTCTTTACATTATTCAATCCATCTCTATACCTCCCCCGTACTGGATAATTAAAAAAATGAAATGCAATTTTTAAAAAATTTTTATCGTTTCCAAATAAATCTAGAATTGCTTTATCTCACCATATGAAAAACTGGGATAATGGAGGTATAGCATTGCCTAATTTAGAATTTTATTCAATTTCATCTATGGTAAAAGTGATTTCTCTCTTAATTGATACTGATTATCAAGCTAAATGGAAAACATTGTTTGGAATATTAATGTTGGATACTATAAAAAAAATAACTCTCAAAAACTGTTGTTTATAAATAACCCATTAATTTGGGTCCTGAAAAATCAGCTTTCCACCTTTTGTTCCCTAAAATTTAAAAGTAATTATTTAACTCTTTTGTTAAAATCTTTTGGAAATTTTATATTTAAATATAATGTTTATAAAGAATGGTTATTACTTCTCTTTCCTATATCCTACTCAACAGGTATTCTTTTTACCTCTGACTCTAATAAAATGTGTATCTTTAAACAGAAAAACTTATTCTTTTGGTATCAATTGATGTCAAATAATATCTTGAAATCAGTCAATTTACTAGATGTTAAATTCAGATTTGAGTCCCTTTATTGGTTGGAGTTACATGAAGGAAGGAATTTTATACAAAATAGAATTGACTTAATGACCCCTTCAGTTAAGAAAGTTATACCAAACTTATTGCATTACTTGATTTTATCTCTTCAGAATAATTCTCCTTCCACTAATAAACTCTCGCAAATATATAAAGCTATCAGATTGGATTTAGATGTCTACTCTGACAGTTACTGGAACTTTTTTCTTTTCCATTAATAATTATTTTCCCACAGACAAAGACAAATTCAATATTTTGAAATAATCTAATATGACTACTTCTTCGTTAAGATGGAGAATATTTTCCTGGAAATATCTAAATCGATCCTTTACTACTCATACATTGAGTAAAATTGGGAAAAAATATATAAACTGTTGGAGATGTAATAATAAAGTAAATGCTGATTGGTTTCATATGTTCTATGATTGTATCGAATTGAAAAAAATTTGGGATGATATAAATGATTTTATGCAAGCTATTTTTACAGACAACTTTACTTTAACTAAATTGTTAATATTAGTTAATACTCCAGCTTGTATTAAGGTATCTGATTACCCTTTGATTTGGTCTATGCTAGCCATAGCAAGAAAAATTATCACTAGAAATTGGAAATCTAATTCCTCTCCATCTTTACAAGAATTTAAAAATCTTCTAAATGAAGTCTCTTGTTTGGAAAAACTAACCACCAGGAATAGAATTTCTAAAAATACTTCTTCAGTTGGAATAAAATATATTATTTTTTTACAAAAGTAGTTCTATATTATAGTAAATATTTACATATTTATAAATCATTTTAAATGTATCGATCTATGATGAACATATTGTATATAGTTATATATTGTTTATTGTTATGTTATTACTTCATGCAAAATTCATTTTATTTTATTTGTTTAAAAAAAAAAGGAAAAATGAGTTCATTTTATTTAACTTTATTGTATATTAAATTTCTCAAATAAAATGTTTTTTTTTTTAAAAAAAAAGAATGAAAACTATAATGACCTGCTCTGGATTTTGTTCGCCATTCTGCTACCACTACAAAAGGTGTATTAGTTGATCAAAATAAGCCAAAGAAAAAGTACATTTACAGCATGGCTGTTGTCAGAAATTACACAGCCATTATCATTGTGGAAAAGGTTTGGATGAAATGCAAACAGAGCAATTCAAGGGAAAACTATTATCTCACTTTGTCTTCTGTCATAAATCATTGTAAAAAGCCTACTAATTAAGATAGAGCACTTTTCATGAAACATATTCAAGTTAATATTTTCAGATATGTGGGGGGAGGGGTATAAGGAGAAATCAACAATACAATAATGGAATTATAAACATACTAAGCTGGGCATTAATCCCTACATCACTCAATGGGTTGCTAACTGGCTTACAGACAGAACCCACACTGTAAAAGTAACTGACTCCAAATCCAGCCAAGTGACAAGTGGAGTACCTCTGGGTTTAGTCCTGGGACCATTCTTGTTTGGCATCTACTTCTCTGAAGTACAGACCAATACTAAGGGGCTCTAGCTAACAAAGTTCACAGATGACTGCAAACTGGGAGCCATTATTGAATCTCCAAATGATGAGGATACTCTACAAAAGGGCCTTACAGAAACAGATGCTTCGTGCCAGAGCCATTGGCTCAAGCTCAATTCCAAGAAATGTATAGTTATCCCCTTTGGGAAAAAAATGTACCCATGAATTACCACACAGGTGGCAGTACACTAAACACCAAAAGTGTGATAAGAGACTTAGGGACACAGGTGGACAGTGGACTCACCTTTGATACCAAATTGCCACAACAGTCAGGAAATCCTTCTATGTGGCACACCTCTTCACTAAGGACTTTTCTTCCAGCAAAAAGGAGGTCATTGTCCCACTGTACTCATCCCTCATTAGACCCATTATAGAATACAACACCCCATTTGGTATGTACCTCTCAAGACACCTGCAACAACTGGAATGGCCACAGAAATACTTCACTAAAAGAATCACAGGCCTAAAGCAGATGCCCTATGCTGACTGCCTTAAAAAAAACTCCAGCTATTCTCTGTTGCATATCATCTACTCAGAGGCGATCTCTGCTTAACATACAAGGCCATGTCAAACCCAAGACTTTTGGACATGCTACAATTAAAGAAATCCCAATCCCTCAGAGCCACATGCTCCAGGGATCTAAACCTTGACATCACGATAAACAAAACATGCTGGAGGGACAGGCTCCTGACCCAGAGACTCCACTGACTCTGGAAAACACTGCCCATACATGTCAAGCAAAGCGCCTCTTTGGCCCTCTTCAAAAGGAACCTTGACGATTGGATGGGAGAAAGGAAATTCACCCCAGGGATCATGTCAGTCGCCCTGCTAGACAGGGGTCCAGGAAGTAAATAGTGTGGGAAGAAATAGCCAGGAAATTGTTATGGTTAGGTTTGTATAGGCCCTAGGACAGATAGCCTAGTACCAACCTATGAACCTATAACTAGGAGAATTAAGCATATTCAGTATATCTATTTATCCATAAATTGAAAAAACTAGTTGTGAATGAGGCAAGACTGCAAACGAATTACAAACCTATTTTGCTCAAAATTCGATCCAGATGCAGTTCATATACCTGGTATCTTAAGGAAATCTGCAGAAAGCCTGTTCAATGTTACTGAAGTCATTCATTTCATTTCATTGAGTTATCTTAGTTAAATATAAATAGAGAAATTAAATTCCTACTTTTGGACAACCTGCTTCTGAATGACTAAGCTCTGAGTTTCCTTACATTTGTGATGGGTTAATTGAGCCTTATTGGATAATATAATTTATTTAAAGCATGTAGTATGCATAATAATCAGTATCTTGACTTTAGAAAAAAAACAGAATAGTGCAACTACTTTCTGCCTTATTACTGTTTCTCTCCTGACAAGGACCGCAGTATGATAACAGGACTAGTTACTGCATTCTCAGTACATGTATATCTACTTTACAGCAGAGTTGGTTGTAACACTCTCCTTTATGACCCACATTTGATGGACCAGCTATAGACCCAGTCTGGTGCTAGACTTTGCATTACTACATGGTTCCAGCCTTCATTGTAGGTTGCCTACTGTATTACTGACTAAAAGTGTGAAGAAGAACTGACCATGCTACCACATGGCACCATGCTGTCAGCATCAGTGGCAGGGGTCATCCACCATACCACACAGTAATAAAATACGGGCGATGCTTCTTATAGCTATGCATTCCCACAAAGTGGCATCAGTAATTCAGAGACTTAGTGACACTTTATCTGTAGTGGTTGTGTTAGCCATGACAGACTGATTACTTGCAGGAAAATATGCCAGTGGTAATGCAGTTCAGCTTGCAGTAAGTACAAAGTAAAACACACACACACAGGCACATATACAAACAGACAGACATACACAAACACATATGCACACACTCTCAAAGACACACAGACATAAAGAACGCACAGAGAAACACAGGGCCAAGAACAAAATTCACTACAGCCATGCAATATAGCATGTTGACATCTATAACCCTAATAGTGTAGTTGTGTTAATACCAGATGGGTAACATATCGCTATTCTATCTCTTATTTTCAGCACATTTTTCTCTTTTACTATAATAAGGTTGAAGTGGGTTCAGTCGAACCCACTTCAGTCGAAGACCAGAGGCCGAAAAAAAACAATGTTGAACTCGACATTGTCGAAGTAAGAATCTCACCTCCATCTCGACCCATATTAAAACCTGTTCCGAGGTCAAAGTTGAGTCGTATTTTGACAATGGCGGAATTTGACATTGTTGCTTTCACAGACGTGGGTCAATGATCCCATCATTCGATGAGGTCCAGTTTGACCTCACAATAGTAAACATATATATATATATATATATATATATATATATATATATATGTACACACACACACACACACACACACACACACACACACACACACACACACACACACACACACACACACACATCTAGCTAGCTAGCTATAAATACATACACACCTTTTTAGATAAATGTTGGAATACATTCAATATATAATTTTATAATTTCAATCAAAATAGTTTCAGACTTATTTTATTTCAGAAAATGCTTGTTAGTCACATTCTCCGGGATTCTTGAAGCTCAGCGCAAGGACAACATTAGCCTTGTGCCGAGCGTGTGGCGTAGAGATGGCGCAGCAGCACCATATGCATATTAATGAAGGTGCGCTGCCGCACAGTCCATGTGCACAGAAAATGTGCGCGAGTTCAGGGGGCATGTTTAAGTACTGCATGGAGGTGTGAACATGTCGACTACAGTCGTGCAACCTAAAATGCTGACTAGTACAGCCTGCCTCTAATAGTAATCACTCCTGTCAGTGTCCGTGGATGCTGAAATGTATGCAAAGCATACAAGAGAGTTCCACGAACACCAAAATAAAATCATAGGAGTAAATACACAAGCACGTAGCTGAATGTTGAGCCCCCATCCCTCGACAATGACATTTAAAACCCCGTGTCCGTATTTCATTGTAGTGTTGATTTTTATACCAAGTCGAAGCGAAACGCAGTGTGTTTGCGCTCCACTGCCCTTTGCAAAGTCTAGTCCAATGGATACTTTGTGAGGGACAGTCCCTCTTTGGGCAGTTGTGTCCTGACAAAAAATTAAAAAAATGGCAAATGTCCTGAGATTTTAGGAAAAAAATATTTCCTATATTTTATGTAATAGTTGCATAAAACAGTTATTGTGTATCTAAAATAAATAAATGTTATAAGAAACAGAATAAGCAAGTAAAATGCTACAAGAATAAGCTTTTATGTAGGCAACAAAGTTAAGTTATATCCTTTGTACTGACCGTGGGTATGTGTCGGCCTGTAAAATCTGATCTTTTTCTTGAAAATGTTCCACTTTGGCCATTTGAAAAGGTGGCAACCCTACCAATGGTCAGAGCATTCGCTCAATATCTGCCCATTTGCGGTCTGAGTTGTCCTTGTCTGGATGGCCCAAAGATGAATGGGTATTGCCCGGGTCAACCTACCATGTCATGAAAGATAAGTATTTGCATGTACCTATGTGCGTGAAGTACAGCATGTGGAAGACCAAATATGCTAGAGTTGTCCTCACAACCATATTGGTACCAGAGATATGTAGAGTACGCAATGTGTACTGCTGTCTGTGCCAAGGGCCAGCAACTAGAGAAGGGATGGATGGTGTGTTTGTGGAATTTGGGGGGTGACGGGTAATGTAATAATTCACCAAGGGGAGACTGGGTCGGATGTACAATAAGTGAACTGGAGGTGTATGAGGGAGCAGTGGGTGAATCAAAAAGGAAACCAGAGAACATACATTCACATCCCCAATACACCCTGACAGGCCATACTACAGAACACAATCCCACAAACATATCGACATTAAAATGTGCGATACACATATACAGAAATGGTACCGGCTCACACCCACATGTTGGTCTGGCCTGAACTGAGCCATCCAACCCCTACACACCTGGACACATAATTGAATACCCATCATCCCCTCCACAGCACCCCCCCCCCCTTGCTGAATGTCCACCAAAACCACCCATACTCGGGCTTCTAGCTTGGGCCAGCCATATCTGTGCATAGTGCCTGCTA